>NC_041232.1:70381441-70382088 GCF_002837175.3 Physeter macrocephalus
TAGAGCTGCAATGAACACTGTGGTACATGACTCTTTTTAAATTATGGTTTTCTCAGGGTATATGCCCAGTAGTGGGATTGCTGGGTCGTATGGCAGTTCTATTTTTAGTTTTTTGAGGAAGCTCCATACTGTTCTCCATAGTGGCTGTATCAGTATACATTCCCACCAGCAGTGCAAGAGGGTTCCCTTTTCTCCACACCGTCTCCAGCATTTATTGTTCGTAGATTTTTTGATAATGACCATTCTTACCGGTGTGAGGTGATACCTCATTGCAGTTTATATATAAAAAAGTGAATCAACTTCATTAGGTCCCATATCTTTATTATTGTTTTTATTTCCATTTGTCTAGGAGGTGGGTCAAAAAAGGATCTTGCTGTGATTTATGTTATGAGTGTTCTGCCTATGTTTTCCTCTAAGAGTTTTACAGCATCTGGCCTTACATTTAGGTCTTTAATCCATTTTGAGTTTATTTTTGTGTATAGTGTTACAGAGTGTTGTAATTTCATTCTTTTACATGTAGCTGTCCAGTTTTCCCAGCACCACTTACTGAAGAGGCTGTCTTTTCTCCATTACATTTTCTTGCCTCCTTTATCAAAGATAAGGTGACCATAGGTGCGTGGGTTTATCTCTGGGCTTTCTATCCTGTT
>NC_041232.1:70382460-70383056 GCF_002837175.3 Physeter macrocephalus
TAGGTAGGTTTATTCCTAGGTATTTTATTCTTTTTGTTGCAGTGGTAAATGGGAGTGTTTCCTTAATTTCTCTTTCAGATTTTTCATCATTAGTGTATAGGAATGCAAGAGGTTTCTGTGCATTAATTTTGTACCCTGCTACTTTACCAAATTTATTGATGAGCTCTAGTAGTTTTCCAGAAGCATATTTAGGATTCTCTATGTAGAGTATGATGTCATCTGCAAACAGTGACAGTTTTACTTCTTCTTCCCCAGTTTCGAGTCCTTTTATTTCTTTTTCTTCTCTGATTGCTGTGGCAAAAACTTCCAAAGCTATGTTGAATATCTCTAAATGTTTGAAAAAATTCTCCTGTTGAGCCATCTGGTCCTGGGCTTTTGTTTGTTGGAAGATTTTTAAACACAGTTTCAATTTCAGTGCTTTTGATTGGTCTGTTTATATTTTGTATTTCTTCCTGGCTCAGTCTTGGAAGATTGTGCCTTTCTAAGAATTTGTCCATTTCTCGCAGGTTGTCCATTTTACATTTCTCGTAGGTTGTCCATTTTATTGTCATATAGTTGCTTGTGGTAATCTCTCATGATCCTTTGTATTTTTGTTT
>NC_041232.1:70383412-70417495 GCF_002837175.3 Physeter macrocephalus
TGCTTCAGTTTGTTAATATGGTTTATCACATTTATTGATTTGTGTATATTGAAGAATCCTTGCATTCCTGGGATAAACCCCACTTGGTCATGGTGTATTATCCTTTTACTGTGCTGTTGGATTCTGTTTGCTAGTATTTTGTTGAGGATTTCTGCGTCTATGTTCATCAGTAATATTGGCCTGTAGTTTTCTTTTTTTGTGGCATCTTTGTCTGGTTTTGGTATCAGGGTGATGGTGGCCTCGTAGAATGAGTTTGGGAGTGTTTCTCAGTCTGCTATATTTTGGAAGTTTGAGATGGATAGGTGTTTGCCCTTCTCTAAATGTTTGAAAAAATTCTCCTGTTGAGCCATCTGGTCCTGGGCTTTTGTTTGTTGGAAGATTTTTAAACACAGTTTCAATTTCAGTGCTTTTGATTGGTCTGTTTATATTTTGTATTTCTTCCTGGCTCAGTCTCGGAAGATTGTGCCTTTCTAAGAATTTGTCCATTTCTCGCAGGTTGTCCATTTTACATTTCTCGCAGGTTGTCCATTTTATTGTCATATAGTTGCTTGTGGTAATACGGGCCCAGCCGCTCCGCGACATGTGGGATCCTCCCAGACCGGGGCGCGAACCCGGTTCCCCTGCATCGGCAGGCGGACGCACAACCACTGCACCACCAGGGAAGCCCTGATCCTTTGTATTTTTGCAGTGTCAGTTGTTACTCTTCCTTTTACATTTCTAATTCTGTTGATTTGAGTCTTCTCCCTTTTTTCCTTTTTTTTTTTTTTTTTTGTTTGCGATACACGGGCCCCCCACTGTTGTGGCCTCTCCCATTGCAGAGCACGGGCTCCAGATGCGCAGGCTCAGCAGCCATGGCTCATGGGCCCAGCCACTCCACGGCATGTGGGATCTTCCCAGACCGGGGCACAAACCTGTGTCCCCTGCATCGGCAGGCGGACTCTCAACAACTGTGCCACCAGGGAAGCCCTCCCTTTTTTTCTTGATGAGTCTGGCTAATGGTTTATCAATCTTGTTTATCTTCTCAAAAAACCAGCTTTTAGATTTATTGATCTTTGCTATTGTTTCCTTCATTTCTTTTTCATTTATTTCTGATCTGCTCTTTATGATTTCTTTCCTTCTGCTAACTTTAGGTTTTTTTTGGTCTTTCTTTCTCTAATTGCTTTAGGTGTAAGGTTTATTTGAGGTGTTTCTTGTTTCTTGAGGTAGGGTATATTGCTATAAACTTCCCTCTTAGAACTGCTTTTGCTGCATCCCGTAGGTTTTGGGTTGTCGTGTTTTCATTGTCATTTGTTTCTAGGTATTTTTTGATTTCCTCTTTGATTTCTTCAGTGATCTGTTGATTATTTAGTAGTGTATTTTTTAGCTTCCATGTGTTTATATTTCTTAAAGTTTTTTTCCAGTAATTGATATCTTTTCTCATAGCATTGTGGTTGGAAAAGATACTTGATTCAATTTCAATTTTCTTAAATTTACCAAGACTTGATTTGTAATCCAAGATATGATATTTCCTGGAGAATGTTCCATGAGCACTTGAGAAGAAAGTGTAATCTGCTGTTTTTGCATGGAATGTCCTATAAATATCAATTAAGTCCATCTTGTTTAATGTATCATTTAAAGATTGTGTTTCCTTATTTATTTTCATTTTGGATGTTCTGTCCATTGGTGAAAGTGGGGTGTTGAAGTCCCCTACTATGATTGTGTTACTGTCAATTTCCCTTTTTATGGCTGTTAGCTTTTGCCTTATGTATTGAGGTATTCCTCTGTTGGGTGCATAAATATTTACAATTGTTATATCTTCTCCTTGGATGGATCCCTTGATCATTATGTAGTGTCCTTCTTTGTCTCTTGTAATAGTCTTTATTTTAAAATCTATTTTGTCTGTTATGAGAATTGCTGCTGTAGCTTTCTTTTGATTTCCATTTGCATGGAATATCTTTTTCCATTCCCTCACTTTCAGTCTGTATGTGTCCCTAGGTCTGAAATGGGTCTCTTGTAGACAGCATAAGTGTGGGTCTTGTCTTTGTATCCATTCAATCCATCTATGTCTTTTGGTTGGAGCATTTAATCCCTTTACATTTAAGGTAGTTATCGATATGTATGTTCCTATTACCATTTTCTTAATTGTTTTGGGTTTGTTATTGTAAGTCTTTTTCTTTTCTTGTGTTTCCTGCCTAGAGAAGTTCCTAGCATTTGTTGTAGAGGTGGTTTGGTGGTGCTGAATTCTCTTAACTTTTGCTTATCTGTAAAGGTTTTAATTTCTCTGTCAAATCTGAATGAGATCTTGCTGGGTAGAGTAATCTTGGTTGTAGGTTTTTCCCTTTCATCACTTTAAATATGTCCTGCCACTCCCTTGTGGCTTGCAGAGTTTCTGCTGAGAAATTAGCTGTTAACCTTATGGGGATTCCCTTGAATGGTAATTGTTGCTTTTCCCTTGCTGCTTTTAATATTTTTTCTTTGTATTTAACTTTTGATAGTTTGATTAATATGTGTCTTGGCGTGTTTCTCCTTGGATTTATCCTGTATGGGACTCTCTGCACTTCCTGGATTTGATTGACTATTTCCCTTTCCATATTAGGGAAGTTTTCGACTATAATCTCTTCAAATATTTTCTCAGTCCCTTTTTCTTTCTCTTCTTCTTTTTGGACTCCTATAATTCGAATGTTGGTGCGTTTAATATTGTCCCAGTGGTCTCTGAGATTGTCCTCAATTCTTTTCATTCTTTTTTCTTTATTCTGCTCTGTAGGAGTTATTTCCACTATTTTGTCTTCTGGGTCACTTACCCATTCTTCTTCCTCAGTTTTTCTGCTATTGATTCCTTCTAGAGAATTTTAAATTTCATTTATTGTGTTGTTCGTCATTGTTTGTTTGCTCTTTAGTTCTTCTAGGTCCTTGTTAAACATTCCCTGTATTTTCTCCATTCTGTTTCCAAGATTTTGGATCATCTTTACTATCATTACTCTGAATTCTTTTTCAGGTATACTGCCTATTTCCTCTTCATTTGTTTTGTCTGGTGGGTTTTTACCCTTCTCCTTCACCTGGTGTGTATTTCTCTGTCTTCTCATTTTGCTTAACTTACTGTGTTTGGGGTCCTCATTTTGCAGGCTGCAGGTTCATAGTTCCCGTTGTTTTTGGTGTCTGCTTTCAGTGGGTAAGGTTGGTTCAGTGGCTTGTGTAGCCTTCCTGGTGGAGGGTACTGGTGCCTGTGTTCTGGTGGATGAGGCTGCATCTTTTCTTTCTGATAGGCAGGACCACGTCTGGTGTTGTGTTTTGGGGTGTCTGTGCACTTATTATGATTTTAAGCAGCCTCTCTTCTAATGGGTGGGTTTGTGTTCCGGTCTTGCTAGCTGTTTGGCATAGGGTGTCCAGCACTGTAGCTTGCTGGTCGTTGAGTGGAGCTGGGTCTTAGCTTTGAGATGGAGATCTCTGGGAGAGCTTTCGTCTTTTGATATTACGTGGGTCGAGGAGGTCTCTGGTGGACCAATGTCCTGAACTCGGCTCTTCCACCTCAGAGGCTCAGGCCTGACATCCAGTCAGAGCACCAAGACCCTGTCAACCACACGGCTCAGAAGGAAAGGAGAAAGAAAGAAACAAGTAAATAAAATAAAATAAAATAAAGGTATTAAAATAAAAAAAAATATATTAAAAATAAAGAAGTAATAAAAAAAAGAAAGAGAGAAAGAATGAAGAGAGTAACCACAGGAAAAAACAAATCCACCAATGATAACAAGCGCTAAAAACTATACTAAAAAAAAAAAAACAACAAAAATATCCAGAGAGAACCCTAGGACAAATGGGAAAAGCAAAGCTATAGAGACAAAATCACACAAAGAAGCATACACCTGCACATTCACAAAAAGATAAAAAAGAAAAACAATATATAAAAAAAATTTAAAAAGGAAGAGAGCCACCAAATCAATAAACAAATCTACCAATGATAATAAGCTCTAAATACTAAACTAAGATAAACATAAAACCAGAAACAAATTAGATGTAGAAAGCAGTTCCCAAGTCTATAGTTGCTTCCAAAGTCCACTGCCTCAATTTTGGGATAATTTGGTGTCTATTCAGGTATTCCACAGATGCAGGGTACATTGTTGATTGTGGAGATTTAATCCGCTGCTCCTGAGGCTGCTGGGAGAGATTTCCCTTTCTCTTCTTTATTTGCACCGCTCCCGGGGTTCAGCTTTGGATTTGACCCCGCCTCTGCGTGTAGGTTGCCTGAGGCGTCTGTTCCCCACTCAGACAGGACGGGATTAAAGGAGTGGCTGATTAGGGGCCTCTGGCTCACTCAGGCTTGGGGGGGGGGCGGGGAGGGAGGGGTACGGAATGCGGGGTGAGCCTGCCGCGGCAGAGGCCAGCATTACGTTGCAGCAGCCTGAGGTGGGAAGTGTGTTCTCCTGGGGAAGTTGTCCCTGGATCACGGGACCCGGGCAGTGGCGGGCTGCACAGGCTCCAGGGAGGGGAGGTGTGGACAGTGACCTGTGCTTGCACACAGGCTTCTTGGTGGCTGCAGCAGCAGCCTTAGCATTTCATGCCTGTTTCTGGGGTCCGCGCTGGTAGCCACGGCTCACGCCCATCTCTGGAGCTCATTTAAGCGGTGCTCTGAATCCTGTCTCCCCACGCACCCGGAAACAATGGTTTCTTGCCTCTTAGGCAGGTCCAGAGTTTTTCCTGGGCTCCCTCCTGGGTAGCTGTGGCACACTAGCCCCCTTCAGGCTGTGTTCACGCAGCCAACCCCGGTCCTCTCCCTGGGATTCGACCTCCGAAGCTTGAGCCTCAGCTCCCAGCCCCCGCCCGCCCCAGCGGGTGAGCAGACAAGTCTCCGGGCTGGTGAGTGCTGGTCGGCACCGGTCCTCTGTGCGGGAGTCTCTCCACTTTGCCCTCCGCACCCCTGTTGCTGTGCTCTCCTCCGTGGCTCCAAAGCTTCCCCCCCGCCCACCCCCTGTCTGCACCAGTGAAGGGGCTTCCTAGTGTGTGGAGACTTTTCCTCCTTCACAGCTCCTTCCCCCTAGGTGCCAGTCCCATCCCTATTCTTCTGTCTCTGTTTTTCCTTATTCTTTTGCCCTATCCAGGTATGTGGGGAGTTTCTTGCCTTTTGGGAAGTCTGAGGTCTTCTGCCAGCGTTCAGTAGGTGTTCTGTAGGAGTTGTTCCACATGTAGATGTAGTTTTGATGTATTTGTGGGGAGGAAGGTGATCTCTACGTCTTACTCCTCCGCCATCTTGAAGGTGCTCCCCTAGTATTAGTTTTCATATTGCCAGAATAATCCTTAAACTTTTAAGCCATTCTGGGGGCACATTGATGTAAAGGCTTAAACAAGTATATTACAAGTGTAAGTGTAGTTCATATATGTAAAAAATATATATACACACATACACACACATATAAATCGATACATGGAGTAGAATATTGAGGTTGCCGAACATCTGTAAATATTTTACCTTCATTCGAAATGAAGATGTAAACATTTTTGCTGATGAACTTGAAGCTCCAACTGAATAAGTACTTTAGCTTCATTTTATTTTTAAAAAAATTTCCAGCACTTTGAATTTTATTGAAAGTTGACGTGTTTGCAAGTTCTAATATTAAGTTGCCATGGTCACACGATTTTTTTGCCCTACATAAATATGCAAATAGATTTAAATTCATTGAATTATTAGTAGACTTATAAACATTAGTTACTGGTTTATAGGGAAATGAAGAGTTCAGGCAAATTATGTAAATTACCTAAAAGATTTTTTTTGTACATATGAACAGTTTTAAATACTTTTAAAAATTACAAATGTAATTTAAATTACCTTGCAGAAATTTTAGAAAACAGAAAAAGTAAAGAAATATGGAATACCAATGTCTCAGCACAGTAACTGTTAACATAGTGGTAAATTTCTTTATTTTTTTCTATGTGTTTTTAAAATTATCAGAGGGAACACACAATTTTGTATCCTAATGTTTTATCTTCTACTTAACCTTATATCATAAGCATTTCTCTTAACCTTGATCTTAATGGTTTAAAACGTTGCATGCAGTATATACAAATAGTTTACCTTTTCATTTCCCATTTTCTTTCAGACTGTTTCCCCTCTTTAACATAGACAAACAATCAAACACTCAAACAAAAACATTCATCATTGATCCATTGAATTAGAGGACCTGTTTTATTTTACAGGCCTAAGTTTAAATATATTTTATTTAACAAATTAACTGATTTCAATTACTATGTCACACCTGAACTCACCATAGCACCCAAACCAAGAACTAGAATATTGCCAATCATTTATATCTAATTTATATCTACATGTATTTTTGCCCTACCACATCCTCCTGCCTGCTCTTAGAGGTAACCACTCTTTCGAATTTTGTGTCTATTGTTTCCTTGCTTTCTGTTTATTTGTTTTGTCTCATACACAGTAGTGCCTAAGCAATATATTGCTTAGTTTTACTTGTTTTAAACTTTTTAAAAAGGTAACAGTAGATATGATCTTTTGGTACTTGCTTTTTTCACTTATCATTGTATTCCAAAGATTCGTGTTGTATGTGGCTGTAGTTCAGTCATTTTTACTACTTACTAATAGTAAATAGGGAAAAAAATCTAATCTGTGTATTCATTTTGCTGCCAAAGGACATTTGAGTTACTAGGAATTTTTGTTTTGTTTTTACTGTTACAAAAAGTGCTGTTATGAAGTCATCCATGTCTTCTATACACATGTGTATGATTTTCTCTTGAGTATATATCTAGGAGTGGAATTGCTGTGTCTTAGAATATACAAATGATCAACTTTATAAAGTTAAGTCAGATTCTTATCCAAAGTATATGACAGAATCAATCTTCATCCTCTCCAACACTTGACATTTACAATTTTGCCAATCGAAAGAGTAGAAAATGTTATCTTATTGTGCCCTTGGCTTGCATTTCCTTGCTTACTAGTGAGTTTGAGCATGTGTGTTTCCTTTTCTATGAAATGCCTGTTCAAGTCTTTTGCCCATTTTTTTTCCCATTGGATCATTTGTCTTTCTTATTGTAGAAGTTCTTTATGTTTCGAATGCTAATAGTTTGCCAGTTGTATTTATGACAAACATCTGCTCTTGGTTTGTATCTTATATTTTCATTTGTGCTTTTGATGAAAAGGAGTTCTTAATTTTATATAATTGAATGTATCCATCTTTATGCCTAGTGCTTTTAGGAACTTAATAAATCCTTCCCTATATCATCATCTATGTTTTCATCTAAAAGTTTTAGACTTTTGCTACTGATATGTAAGTTCTTAATGCACCCATAGTTGATTTTTGTTTATGGTGTAAGATAGAGTTGCAGTTTCATTTTTATTCATGTAAATAACCTTTTTTTCACGATATATGTATATGTATCCAGACCCTGTTTTTTGGCTCCTTATTTTATTCTATTTGTAAGTTTATCTATCCCTGCACCAAAGCCATGCTGTTTTAATTACTGTAGCTTTATAATTAGTCTTTATATCCAGTAGGGCATATCTCCTCTCTTTTACTTCTTCAGAAGTGTATTGGTTATTCTTGGCCCTTTATTCTTCCGTAATACATTTTTCAGTCAAATTAATTATTCATCACAAGCTGTGCTGGAAAATCTCTGCCTTTCCCCTTTGCACCTGCTTCTATAAAACTCATGACTTTGAGAGCAGAGCAGAATGTCCACTCTTTGCAAGTCAGTGTATCCCAACGAGAAGGGAAGGGGCTGAGCTACTAATGACCAATTCCGTATCCTAAACTCATCCATCAGAAAAGTCACTGTAGTACTCTTGGGAAACACTGAGTGAAGGGTGGGCCAGGAAGCTGGGGGAGCTTAGGGAAAATTTTTTCAAGGAAACTGAGGTGTGTGACTAAGACCTCCCTCGACTTCCAACAATTTTCTAAAATTTCCAAGACTGACTCTGTGGAATAAATCAGTGTGCTCAGGCATATTCTGAGCACTCTGATGCATAGCAGATGGTCCTTTGTGTATATTTATCCTACTGAAGAAATCAGCTTCCATTTTTGTGAAGATTCTATAACTTCTAAAATCTTTTTTGATTTAAATAAGAAGAGACATCTTACTGAAGTAAAAGATTTATTGTTAGTTTATGTTTCTAGGCTATTATCCTACAATTACTAAGACTTTTCTATATTGATACCTATGACATATAAAAAACTATTGACTAGCCTTCTGCACCTCCTAAAATTTCTTTAAGTAAAAAAACAGTACCTTGAAGCAAGAGTTAAATGCCATTTTCCTGTCATCCCTTACTCTTCCTCTGGTACATTTTTGAAAAGTAGAGGTTATCAGCAGAGACCACAGCCATTCCAGTATTTTTGCTTATGGCCACATTTCCCCCTTATATAATTCTTTTTATAACCTAGAAGGAGAAAGTTATGTAATATGAGGGAAATGTCTGCCTTTATCCCTTCTGATTACTTCTTTGTTAGCTTTAGGCTAGCACTGAGGACCCGGTAAGTGTGTGTCAAGTATGTCCCTAGGAATGAGACAAATTCTGTGGGTAGTATTGGCCCTATAATACTCAAATCCTCTGTTGGTTCATGACCAAACATTCCAGAGTAATTACGTTCTTTTGAGGTAATATGTAGTGCTTCTTGGTTCTTTTGTACTGTACTAGAGAGAAAGGAAGGTACTAAATAGTGGCCTGTGATTTAGTATTTTCCCTCAGAGCATGGAAATTTTCGTGGACCAGGAACATACTGGCAGCATGAACCATTACACACATTCAGACACACATAAATACATATGGATTGGAAGCACTAAATCTTATATACATACTCAGACACACATATATACATATAAATATGATCATATGCATATACATACGTGTGTGTGTGCATGTGCATGCACCCTGGGGTACCCTAGAATGCATTCTGAGGGTGTAAGGGGTAAAAGATGTATAAGGTGACAATCACACAAAGCCTTTTAATGCTACTGTGAGGCTTTGCCCTAAGTGTGGGAGCGTAGAGGACAGGCCAGCCAACACCTGCCATTTCAGATTGGACTTGAAAGACTGTGTAAAGATTTATCAAAAGTAAAAGGTTGGAAAGGGGACGTCCCCTCTTAGAGTCTCTCAGGCTCCTTTTTTGTCTCCTAATGTTGAGTAGGTTTTTCCCAGCGTTCTATGCTCAGTCCTCTTTTCTCTCTCCTTTTCCTTGGTAAGCTCAGTGGGTCCCACAGCATCACTTATCACCTGACCAGGAATAACTTCCAGCTTTCTCTCTCCAGAACTCATCTCTCTGCAGAGCTCCGCAGGCTTTTATTTTCACCTGCTTGCTAGATTTCACCTCGATATCCTTAAGAGACTTTAAACTCAGTTATGTTTAAAATGAGCTGATTTTTATTAATGGCACCCTTCACCCAGATTTGAAACCTTAAAATTATGTTTGACTCTTCACCCCCTTGTGCCTCTTAGCTCCGTTAAACACAGATGCACACCACAGAGTTTTTTATTGTTGTTTCACATCTCTTCCAAGTTCACTGCCACTACCCTAGTGTGTAGCTTTCAGTATCTATCGTCTCTCATATCTCAGGTCTCTTAAATGCCCAGTTGCCGGATTGCTCATCCTAATAATCACCATGTGATTCTAACATTTTCACTGCCTTTCCATTGCTTTTAGAATATAATTGAACTCCTTAGCTTGGTATTCAAGACCTCTGTATTCTAAAACTACTTCACATTCTAGGCTCAGCTCCCATTTATTGCTTTCATGATCTCTATCTGGGACCAAAGCAAACTGGTTCCAGTTTCCTATGTGTGACCAGCACTGTTCTGGTTGTGTGCTTTATTCATTAATTCAACAAATATTTATTAAGCATCTGTGTGCCAGGCATTGTTCTAGGCCCTTCATCAACATCCGTGAACAAAATGACAGAAATCTCAATCCCTATCCTCACTCATCTGAGCTTCTAGCAGGGAGAGGAGGTTAGGGAGGGGGCAATAAATATAAGAAATTAATATATTTTATAGTACATTAGCAGGTGGTAGGTACCAGGGGAGAAAACAGCAGGATAGAGGGTGGGGGAATAAAGAGGGAGGCTGGAGGGAGAGGTGTTTAGGGGCAAGAATGTGATGGTGTTTGAAAATAGGCCTCTAGTTCTGCCATCGTTTCTTATTCTTTAGTCCCCCCACCCTGCCATTTCTTCTTGTCAAATCCAAATGGATTTGGGGATCTCTCTCCATTGGCATCTGCTCTGTGAGGCCTGCCCTTATCCCAGCTGAGGTCAACTTCCCTAAGTATCCATGACTTTCTCATTGTTGTTGCCCTTGCTTAGTGACAAGTATTAGTTTCTTCCTTGGGTTTCTCAATTATTTGTTAATTTATCTTTGCTTTCCTATTAAGAGCTGAGATCTTTGAAGAAAGGGTTTGTTATACTGACTTTTACGGTTAAAGCTGTTAACCACTGGCTTTAGAGTCTGCCTGGATTTGCATCCTGGCTCCATCACTTACTAGCTGTGGGACCTGGGCGACTTACTCGAGCTCTGTGCCTCAGCTTCCTGATCTCTGATCTCTCTGTCTCAAGTTGATTGTTTTCTGCCGGATTTTCTATGTCATTCTCTGTTTGTCTTTTACATTATCACACTTTCTAAATTGTGGTTATTTGTGTGTTTGCCTTCCTTCCCTGAATGTAAGCTGCAGGAAGGTAGAGAGCATTGTCTTTGTTCCCTGTTTGTCCCCGCCCCCCCGCCCCCCCACTTGAAATGAGTAGATGTTTGTATGAGTAATGTGAAGGTGTTTGGAACACCTTGTGTCCTGTATATTTATATAGGATTAAATGTTAGGGTCAGGGAAGATACACAAATATACTAGGAGATGGACAGTGAACATTTAGGACCATTGAATACAAACCCTTTGTTAATACTTCTTAATGATGAAGAAAAAGAATATCCCCTTTCCCATGGTTTCTACTTCGTTGTAATCTGTTTCCTCCCCTGTTTCCCTTAGAAATCACGTAGGCATTCTCTCCTTTAGCATCTTTATGTTTATGGTTTTGGTAGCATTGATTTTTTTTGTAAGGAGTAACTAGTAAATGATTATATTTTGCGAATCTAAATGCAAAAAAAAAATAGTATTTTATAATAATGGATGGGAGAAGAGAGAAGGAGAAAGGGTTTTAACACTCTTTCATTGAATTTCAGCCCCTGAACGTGTGGTAGTTCCTGGAATGATGGTAGTCAGTACTGATTCCCAAGCCCGTCGCCTCTGCTGACTGGAAATATAGAGTGATGGGTCCAGGCTTCCAAGAATATGTGACTGTCCTTGAGGGAATACTAAAATTAACCCATATTCTATCCAAATTCTTATAAACCATTAATACTTTATGACCATTAATCTCCATATGATTTCCCTATGTAAATTAACCCTGAGTGTATGGTTTAATATATTTACTATTGAAGGTCTAACATGTAAAAAGAACTATAGCACATTTCAGCCAAAGCAAAATGGTTCAGTTTTACCATCCCTAAAGTTGATCTATGTTTACATCTGTTTATAACATCTGAGCATCCCCCCACCCCCCATCGACCTAATGCTTCAGTGCTCTCTTCTAATAAAAAAATCAATATACGCATCCAGCACTCATGAGTAACCCTGTAATAATAAACAGAATACATGCAATTGAAAAAAATAATTTCAGGAAAAAACTGATTAGGATTGTGCTCAGCCACAGTCTTTTTAAAAAATAGATGTTATGTAGTATTAGGAATATAATAATCCTTTTAATTTGATTATACCATTTTCTTGAGAAATCCTCAATGTTAAAATGGTATGTTTTGGTGTTCTTTTCCCTTACCCAATTAATGATGCAGTTTAATCTAAGGAATTCTAATTAAGTTGTTTTAAACCTTTGACTTAACTCAATTCTATAATTCTATTTCTGGCTCTCTTTTTTGATGAACATTTATAATGTGAACATTTATAAAGGAGTGTTTATGTTCTGAATAGTCAATTTGATATCAAATAATACATGAAAATATTTCATGATAACAAGTGTATCTTTTAAAGCAGGAAATCTTTATTTTCCTAGAAATACAGTTGTTCTATTTTTAAGCTATGTTGTATTGCTAATTTTCCATTTCACAAAATTTTTACATTAAAAAACAAAATATGCTTTAAAATATGACTGCTTTAGACCTTTGCAAACACATCAACTTCTTATGCAAAATAGGGAATATACAATTCAGATTATTCACTCTTTTACTAATCTTTGATGGTTGCACTTTGATAAATAAATAGATCATCTAAGATTCAATAGGCCAATTGCAGCATATAATAGCTATTCAGAGGCAATTAAACTGCCTTTTTTCATGCCGGCATGTGAGCCGCCCTTTACAACCTTCAACTTGATTCGTGGTGATTCAAAATTAACTTAAAAGTCTTGTTTGCTGACAGCTTAAAGCTTAATTGACTGAAAGCCAAATAGAGTGTGTTCTGTATTCAGCACTAAGGCTATTGATAAAGCCGTGTGTAAATTGCGCATGGTGAAGGACAGCGATTGGGCCTCCTGTTCTTGTATTAGTCCACAACTTAGCATTGCTGCACAGTCAGAATTGCTTTGTCAAGTCTTTTATCACACCAGGTTAACTCTCTCTGGAGCTCCTCCAGCAGCCGAGCAGTCCAGTACTGAGCTTCTACGATACAGTGGGGCCTGTGATAATTCTGTTACTTATTTGTGGTTTCATTTTTTTTCTTTAATATAGTATTGGCCTTTCATTTCTGAACAGGACTGTCGGTAGCGTATTTCAAGAACCTACTGATTTTCTGTATTTGTCACTTTGGGAAAGAGCAGGGTGTTTAGGTTTAGGGGTTTAGAAAAATATTTTGAGAAAAACAAGTATCATAATATTGATGTATCTCTCTTATGAAAATTAAATCTAGCCATTTTGAACATTTAATTAGGCTAAGGAATACATGCTTAATAGCCTCGAGTATAATGTGACTGTTACCTTACACTAACAATTACACTGTCGGATTCTTTCAATACTTTTACACAAAAAGTATTTCAGGGATTATAGGTGCCTTATAGATATGTACATTTCTTTTTAAAAAATTGATCCTTAAGAAGTAAATGAGATGGATTATTAATATATACTAGTATATTCTATAAAACTTCATAGTTATACCTTTTTCCAAATAAACCTAAGTAGATCCAGTTGTATAGGAGAAGATAATTTGCACATAAATATGTATTAACAAAGAATGAAACATTTAGAGCAAAGCTAAAACAGTTCTCAGAAGCACTTTACTGTTGTCAGCGATTATGTTTATTTATCTTGGAACTCTGTATGCTTTATTTTGAAGATTTTGATCTGGTATTGATTTAATAACTTAGAAATGTGAATTTACCATGTAATCTGTTTTGTAGATATTTCATAAGTAGCAATTAAGTTTTAAATTTGTCTTTTTGGATTAATTCTTTGTACAGTGACATTTAAATATGTTTGTCATGAACTCTCCCTTCTATTTTTTATTTCTTATCTTAATTTTATACAGTCAACTCTTAGATTCAATAAGCAGATTGCCTACCTTTTATGAACTTCTTTTCATTTACCTTATATTGTCTACATTAATTAAATATTTGAAATGTGATAAAGCTGAAATTGCCTATTTTATGGCCTTACATTTTAGTGTAGTTGTTTTAGTGTTTAGGACATTCAAATGAAAAATATAAAATAAAATCCAGTTTTGATAATTATTTTGATAGAAGTAATGCATATAATAATGAAAATGTCTTTTCATTATTGTGTGTATCAGATTATACATGATGGCATTGAAAATATATTCTGCATCTTAAACATTTGCTTGCAAAAAGGTCTTTTTAATTTCTGTATCTTTTCTTTTTACTTTAACAGAAGACTTAAAATTATATATTGCTATCTCTTATTGATATTCTGGTAACCATAGCTATCTAATTTTACCTGCCTTCCAATTGATTTCCAATAAGAACCTAGTCTATTCGTAAAGAATCAGGATAAGTTGCAACTTAGTTTCAAAATGACTATAATTTAAAATAGTGTGTTACTCCTATATACTTTTCAATAAAATGGTAGTCATGCTTCAAAATGTAAAATCCAGAAGAGTACTGGTTTTATTGAAGTTTCACCTATACCCAGTGAGATTTGAAAGTCAAGAATGAATTGCTTTTATTGATCATGTTTTTGTATTAACAGTTAATCTAACATTTTTAAAGGCATGAATTATCTGAAAACAGCATTTTGTTTCTTTTTCATAACATAGTTGTTTAGTATATACAAAACAATTGTATTGTTAGGAAGGGCAAATAAAATTCCTTTTATTTTTACCTTTAAAAAAAAAGGAGGCTAAATTTAATTGTAGAGATAATAAATCAATTTTGTTTTAAAGTAATTAAACAATTGTAATGATGAAAAAGCAAAACTTACTACTTAAAATTTAGTGTAGCATAGATGTTGATTGGTATAAATAGATGGTATAAATATTGATTCTGCAGTCAGTAAGAGATTAGCAGTGAGAGATTCGTGGTACAGATTCTGAAAGGGATGAAAGCACTTTGTCAGGCTTTGCTGACTTTGCCAGCACTGTTTTGTAGATTAAAAAATGAGAACTTACCTGAGGTTCTAAAAGAGTTTACCCTGTTTCAAGGAGGGTGAGGTCAAGGTCAAGTCCAGTGGTACAAATTTTATAGATTATACATTTTAAAAAATACTACATTTTCTGGCAAATTATTATAATTTCAAAACTTTATATTTTTATTAATTTATTGCAAAACTGTTTTTAGATTTCTTTGACATTCAGGGCTCTTCTAGGAAAGTGTGACTAATTTATTATTCACAATATTGATGCTAACTTTGGATATTATCCCTTTCTCTTGTTATCTGCACATTATACTTTTACGTAAGTTGATAAGTTTTAGTTTTACTTTTTTTTTGCATTTTTCCAAAGAAGTTTCTCCTTTTTATAATGACTGGGCTGTTACTTGTTTGTAGTTAACTGATTGCTCAGTGTAATTCTCAAAGTACCTTAACAAGTGCAAAGGAATGGCAATTTTATATTCTATGGTGTATTGAAAGTATATTTCAATGCTGCATGTAAGGGAAAATTTGGCCATTAAAAATCATCTGTGATGAGATTTGGTTTTGTATTACCTTCTTTAATTTCTGAGCTTTAAAATGTTTTATACATTGAAATATAATATTGTGATATTACATTTACCAAACTCTCCAAGCAATATTACACTTGTTTGTATCTTAGCAATTGCAACTTTATTTTGGGGTATTGATAGAAACATGAAAAAGTCATAGATCAAATGGGCTGATAATTAAAAGACTAGAAAGTTTCTATTACAGTTTATATTTGTACTGTGTGTATTTGGCATTTTAAAGTACCTAAAGTAGCTATTAAGCTAAAAGAATTTTTTTGTTTAGTTATCTAAATACTAGGAAGATATCAAATGTCATCCAGCTAAATAAAAAATGTTCATATAATATCATGACTCTCATTTAGGTTGAAATCTGTATTAAAATTGAAAGTGATAAGTTGTAAAACTGTAGATGAGATCATAAGTATCTGGCCAGATATTTTTATTTGAGCTTTTAAAAAAGGAGAATGAATTAATGTCTTTCAGAAATGACATTTTCATTAATATTAGCTTGAAATTGAGAGGATTAGTTTAATAGCATACAAGAAATAACTTGTATAAGTACAGAGAAAATTACCGTGACCATCAAATTTATGCATACTGTCCAGTAACATTACTAAATAAGATCATTCTATATTATTTACTCAATCTTTCAGGTAATAGAAAGAAGATAAATATATCCTAATTTTATCTCTACCTCATGATATCTAAAATAATGCAGGGCCCATTATAGTTGATACTCAGCAATTGAGATGATCATATATTGAAAGAGATATGAATAGCACTGATAAAAGAAGCATTATTTTAAAATATGTGCAGGATCAAAGCCAAGATTACTTCCTGATGAATCCTCTGTTGTGATTATCTTACTTTTATTTGGCTTATATGTGATGGTGAATTATATATGATGCTGAATGCTAGGAAAGACATCAGATTTTATTTGGATAGATCAGACAGGAAAGCATTGATAGTAACTCTGTGGGTTATGCCATGTTATCCAAAAGAGGCTGATCACTATCTTGATGTCCTTTTTACTAATCATTTGAATAAATCGCCCTCTAATCCAATGGTAAATATGTATTAATATTTGAGAGTATTTTTAGATAAGACAATGCATGGTTAAACAGAGTGGTTGAGACATCCCTGAGTGCTAATGAGTACTTACTTGGTAGTCTATACTAATGCTTTAGTGGATGCTGAACAAGTTTAGATGTTAAGCTTTTTAGGAAGAGTGAATGATGGCTAATGATTATTTAATGACAGATCTCTGGACTGAAAGGCATTTAGCACTCAAAGTCTACTGCAAAGCCTATTTCTCAAAGCTTCAGACAGGTTTATTTGGTCTCACCTTGAATAGAACAGTGCTGTATTGATTTCATTGGTGTGGATTTAAACACACTATCAGCTTAGAATAGCACTAGTATGCAGTAGAAAATGATTGTCTTAACCCTTATGGAGACCCTAAGCTATTCTCTGATATTACGACACAAACTTTGGAAATGATCACGAATTTATTTGCAATATTTGGCGTTTAGTATGTGAGTTTGGAAAATATTTGTGCATGTGAGCTTATAGTAGACATTAACTGACATGGAGACTTATGTAGAGGTAACTAAAACTTAAAGTTATATTTTTAATTAGTGCTTTCCTCCATATACTGAGCATAAACATTATTACTATTCAGAAACCAAATATTAAAATAATCTGCTATTCATCAGGGTAACAGTTGCTTAGTACTTTGTACTTTTTCAGTATGCTTCAATATGCCATATATTCCATATAAAATCCAATTTAATCTAGTTGCTTCATATGCTTGATAGAATAGCTTCCCCCAAATTTTTACATTTGTTATAGACAGCCCCAGTAGAAAATAAATATAACATTATTAGATACTATAGACTAAAACTTATTTTGACTTTTTTCTAATTATAAATATTGTTTTCTTGTTAATTTTTTAAGAAATGTTTTGAATTATGCAGCATTTGAAGATACCTAATATAGAATTATCTTGGAGCAGGTGTCAAATATTAACTAGTTTCTATGCAACAAAACACTAACTTAACAGCCATTGAATATTCTAGAGCTCGATCTGGAATGATGTTGCCATGAGTGCCCACTCTCTTTGTGCCCTTCACCTTGTCACTTGAAAAATTAACCTACTTGACCTTCCTTATCTATAAAATATGGGTAGGTTCTGTTTGAAGAGCTCTGTGATCCCCTTTTCCTCTAAAATTGTGAAATTTCCCTCTAACAGTCATCTAATCTTGGACCTAGGAGATGTTTTACACATGCTACTTCTGGTGTGTTTTGTTTTCCTCTTAAATTCTTAATGGTTTATCTGTTTTTGTAAAAGAATTTGGAAAGTGATTGTAGTAGCATATAATTATGTCATTATAACAATATTTTGTAGAAATCAAAAACATTGTATAAAATATTAGAAAAATTATTCAATTTTTCTTTTGCTGATAAGAGAAACAGTTTTATTTGCGAAAAATTGTAAGCCTAAAACATCAATATACATGTATGTTCTAGGTTTTTACATATGGAAGTATCTGTCTTAATAAAAGATGAATTAAGATAAGAGAAGATTATAAAGCTATCTCTTCACAACTCCTGAGTAACCTAATGATTTGAGCAAGTCAGGCAGAATTTTGAGGAATGATTATGTATTGTCATGAAACAGGAGCAGATTTTTTAAAAAACCAGTCTTTTAAAATAGCATGACATCTTAAAAACCTGAGTATCTGATCACATAGATGCATAGGTAAACATTACATTTTGCTCTCAGTGTTCAGTTAAGGAGTGGTAGCTTTTCCCGATCCATAGTTGTAACTAATCAATGACTTCCATATCCGGGATGCCTAGGTGTATATGCTTAGCTCTTTTCAGTTAAACATTGGAAGGATTTTGTAAAAATTCAAGGCTCAAAGGCTGTTTTAGTTTGATATGTGCAAGATAGGTAACTCAGATCCAAATTACAAGTAGAATTAACTAATTAATAGGAAATCACATAAAACAGTTACATGCTTATTTGAGAAGGTACATAATAAAAGAAATCATGTAAACAGAAAAATGGTCTGTGACCAAAGCATTTGCCAAATAACAGCTAGAGTCAATTTGATAGACTAGTTATCCCCGTCACAAAATGAGGAAATGTAAAATAATTTTTAAATTATCTATAATAATTTAAAAGGCACATAATTCTTCTGTCTATCTGTAGCTTAAAAAATGATGAAAGCATAAAAGTGTAAAGAGATCAGAAATGAAAGTCCTCTGTAGCAGTCTAAGCAATTCAAGTTTTCTTTTTCTTCAGGCTCTCTGAAGCTGCGTAGAAATCTCCTTGAAAAAAAATGGGCTAATATGTCATTTATGCACATCGGTATTCCTTAGGCTATAGATGGTCTACTTTTTCTGTAGGTTTGGGCTAATAGTGAGTATATTCTTAACAGTTTGAGGCTTTGGCTTATTTTGTCGATGGCTTTTAGACTGTTAGCACAAATGCGTAGTTAACTTGTGCTTATTTGCTTTTTTCTTTTTCAAAGCTTTGCTTTTTTGATCATTTATTAACATGATTAGTAAATTAAAAGTTGAAGATGTCTGTGACCTTTTTATTTCTCCTTTAAATTTCTTTACTTATCTCTTTCTCTTCTTATTTTATTTCTCCTTTAAATTTAAAAATATTTTTCCTTTAAATCTCGATATTTAGTTGTTAGGAATTATACATTAATCTATATCAAATTTTACTAACTCACAGGATGCTTTAAGAAAAGATAAAATCTTCTGTATTTCTGCTACATTTCTGCTAAATGTGGACTAGGTTATTAAAGTCTTTACTATAAAACTTTACTTTTGGCTTAACCACCACCACTTTTCCTAGATCTGTTACTTCAAAGGTGTGACCATTAATTCCCAAGATATTATGTTACCCCTGACTATGCATTCATTACGCCTGCTTAACATTTATAGTGAAGAAGGCAGAAGAAAAAATAACATGTAAGCAGATTATTTCTCAAAATTGGAGAAATGTTATAAAGTAACCTACTGAGAAAAATAAAAGCAAGAAATCCCTTAGAAGTTCTAATTTACTTTAAACAAACATTTTAAAAAATGGTAACTTTTAGTTACCTGTCATTGTTTCATTATTATGACCAAATGTATATTTAATTCAAAACTATGAATACTACAAATACTTCTTATAAATGAACAGATGTACGTGTTAACTTCTTAAAGGTAGAACAAGGCAGTTATCCCTTTTCATCTGGTTTTATATCACTGAGGTGATAGAAATTACCTAGATGAAAATATTTTTCAAGTGAGTCCAGTAAATGATTTGTCATTTTATGAATAAAAGTGACCTCAGGTGTAACAGTTTATTTCTCCATGTGCTGTAATGCACAGGTATAAAATCTTCATAGAGTGTATTCTAAGAGTCCACCAAATGTTAAGTCTCATGTGTTCCATTTGAACTTTTAAAGAAACACATCATCATGTCTATTTCAGTATTGTAAATAAATCTCATTGCAGAAATTGCCTTTTTCTGAACATTAACTGTATGAAAAAAATTGAGAATTATTTGCTATGTTTTCAGATTTATATAATTTTACTAACCACTATTTCTGAAATATTTCTTTCCTCATGAAAAAGCTAATAATGGTCTTCTTAATGTTACAATTCGTGGTTTTTAAAACTTGACCTGTATCTCAGATTCACGCTTGAAAGGTAAAGTGAACCAAGAATTGAACATTATTCTTGATAATTATTAGCTACAAGATTCCTGATTACATAGATGCCTTAGATAGATATTTGGAATTTTTAAAATCCAGTTTTCTTCCAAACTGAGAATGTTCGCACTAAAAGGAAAAGGAAAAGGAAAAAATTGGATTTTTTTGATGGTCAGGTAGAGAATAAGGAGAAAAATAAGATAATGCAGATCGTGGAAAGTGGGTGTAGAGCTTGTCTGTGTTAAGAATAAGAAATTGTTACAAGAACTGCTCTAAAAACATACAAGTTGCTCTCAAAGCTGAAGGTTTCTAATTTTCAAAATAATTGACATACCCCTAAGACAGTGATAACATTAAATTCCCTTTGCAAAAGAGCATCATTTTGGAGTGTTCATTTCTTCTGCTTTTATCTGATTTTGTAGAAAATAGATGTGAGGTATTTTCTGAAATGCACACACACACACAATACATCTATGTGCGAGAGGCATTATTTTTAAATGGCTTAATCAGCAGCCGTAGAAAGATGTATGCATTTGCAGAACCTGTTATGGTCCAGCAGGGGGCCATCGAGCATGCATACAAATTAATAGCATGTTTGTTTACTTCAGTTTTCAAGTCGGGGTGCGGGGCGGTGGGGGGGTGGCGTGCGGATAGAGCAGCAGCACCAAAAACAGCAAAAGCCCCATACGTTTGGGGAGCAGCTTCCATATGCCCTGTCAGTAGGTGTGAGGAAAGCACTGGCAGATGTGTCACAAAGCAACTAAAAAATATTTTTAATGCAATGGAGGGAACACTTATGCTGACGGTGGAGTGAGAGTATTCTACACAACACATACTAGCTTTGGTGATAATATGAGAATTTAGAAATAAACGTTGAAGTTCCCCATGATTGTCATTTTTAATCAGTACATCTGTTTTTCCCAAGAAGGTAGAGAGGAAGATTCAAAAACTTCCATGTTTTATTTTATTTACATCAGAAACACAGGTAGAAATTTACATGTTGGCCATATAACCATCTGCCATTTTATTGTTTTTCCATATTATCAAAATTGATTTGCCACATTTTGTAAAAAGTGGAAGATTTTTCAGTGTTCTAAGTTGTGTCAACAAAAGTGAAAATAATATAATATTCATATAAAAGCACGTGGCTTAAGAAAAGGAACCTAATTACATAAGTTTTCAATGGCAGGGACTCAGATTCTCTTTGTGAGCTTATGAAACCTTCATTCACCACCAAAGAGAGTGACATCTTTGAGTTCTTTTTCACATGCTGATTGTCACCACTCTATGTCTTTTTATGTTTCCATTTAACAAATTCATCTTTGAAGTATTCAGCTGAAAACTGTGGTATATTGGAAACTTAAATCTAATTAGTGGAATACTATACCATTTTAAGACCAAATTGTCTTAAAAATAAATTAATATCAAAAGATTTTTCCTTATTTTATATATTGTGTTTTTTAAAATATTTTTATTTATTTTTTGTCTGCGTTGGGTCTTCGTGGCTGTGAGCGGGCTTTCTCAAGTTGCGGTGAGCGGGGGGGCTACTCTTTGCTGCAGTGCACGGGCTTCTCATTGCGGAGGCTTCTCTTGCTGCGGAGCACAGGCTCTAGGTGCACGGGCTTCAGTAGTTGTGGCACAAGGGCTCAGTAGTTGTGGCTCACAGGCTCTAGAGCGCAGGCTCAGTAGTTGTGGCGCACGGGCTTAGTCGCTCCGTGGCATGTGGGATCTTCCCCGGCCAGGGCTCGAACCCGTGTCCCTTGCATTGGCAGGCGGATTCTTAATCACTGTGCCACCAGGGAAGTCCTTAACTATTGTTCATAAAGCTTATTTGGAAGATTACAATTACATATGGAGTAAAATTTGACATTTTTATGGCGTTGTACTTTATCCAGTCTTAAGCAACCCTAGGAGTAGCAGCCAGTAGGTATGGGGGAATGCTCTGGCTAAACGTGTGGAAACAATTTATTTACAACTGTGAAAATGCCACCGAAGGCCAACATTTTTCTCATTATGATTTAAAACATAGATTAAAATATAGATTTTAAAATTTCAAAAATACACTTCTAGCTCAGGGTATCAAGACACTAAAGCTAAGAATGTTGTATACTTATGTGTGTGCATATAATTATGTACACCAATGTGTATGTGTATTTGTAAAATTAACATTTTTGATTAGCACAGTATAATTATTTAAAAGGCATATCTTAAAAATAAATTAATATTCCATTAGTCACTAGGTATATCAATTTAGATAGTAGTCAGAAGTAAATAGAAATTTTTTTTTTTTTTTTTTTTTTTTTTGGCGGTACGCGGGCCTCTCACTGTTGTGGCCTCTCCCGTTGTGGAGCACAGGCTCCGGACGCACAGGCTCAGTGGCCATGGCTCACGGGCCCAGCCGCTCCGCGGCATGTGGGATCTTCCCAGACTGGGACACGAACCCGTGTCCCCTGCATCGGCAGGTGGACTCCCAAGCGCTGCGCCACCAGGGAAGCCCTAGAAATTATTTTGATTAAAGTACATCTAAGAAACAATTAGAACTCAACTCACATTTGAAGATCTAGTTTCTTTTAGGTACTTCTGTTGTTTAAGTTCCGAAATGTATTAAAATATATTTTCATTTGACATATTTCACTGTCCTGTACTATTTAAACTCATCTTTACCTAATATACAGTTTTATATATGTTTTTCATAATATCTGCTGATAATACCCCATCACGTTTAAAATGTCAATGGGGCTGAGAAAAGAGAAACAGATAAAAATGAAAATTTGGAAGAATATTTTACTGGTCTGAAAAAAGAAAGAAATTTTTTGTACTGTTATTGGCTAATATTTGTAGATCTTCACACTGTAAATAGTAAATCATGTGTCTTAATTCTGAAAGTTCCCTTGTCTTTAAGATTGCCTGTGTTAACAAAGTTCACTTTGCTAAATTTACTTTTGTTCTTTAATAATTAATCGTAACCTAATATTAGCAAATACACTTTACTGCACATAAAAGAGTTGTAAAGAGCTACAGTAAAAACTTTTTTCTAGCTTAATCCAAATTATTATTTTAAGTAGTCTTTACATGCTGCCCTTTGAATAGTTTTCTGCTGCGAGATCTTGCAACTTACTTTTTCCCAGTCATTCCTATAAAGTCTTACAAAGCCAGTTATTTAGTAATATATAACACATATACCTTATTAACTATGAATTGTATTTTTTGCTTTGCTAGGCAGCTCATAGGAAAATCAATTTATTTTTCTATGATATAGTTCCAAAACATCATTAAATAATGAAAGAGTGAAGAAAAAACATTTAAAACTGTACTTTCATTTTACCATAATAAATAGACATTTCTGAATTTTGAGAGTGATGTTTTAGAGTATATTGAAATTTATATCAAATTCAGAAAATATTTGTATCATTATGAGTGTCTCTTGGACTCTATTATTTAGCCAGGAATTTCTGGCATAAAATTGGTGTGCTAAAATTAATCTGAATGTAATGTTTTGGTTTAAAAAACCCTAATGATATGCTTGTAATACAGTTGTAAATATAGTTATAATCTCGAAGTGAATTGTGATGGAATTTAGCTGTAGCATTTCATTAATTTTTACTAGAATTATAGACATTGTAACATAGATAAGTCAGCTATAAAAAGCATTCTGATACTGAATCCTAAACAAAGAATCAAATTTTTGATGACAATTTTTCCAGGTCAAATCACCCAATTCTTAAAGTATATTCTCAGCATAGTAATTGGTGGTATATTCTTCTCTAGGGTTTTAATACCTAATACAATAACGGAGCTCCATCAATATATGGCTAATAGCAGATATAAAGTATCTGCTGGTAGGCCATCTCTCATAAAACCGCCCTTAGCCTTAATTCAAATCCATTGATTCCTATTCCAGTTAAAACTGAAGAACTTAATATGTCTATTAATCCTTTTATTGTAAGCTAGGATAAAATTAATTTTACCCTGGAACTGCACAAAGCCAATTAACATGATCTTTAGAGTTATTTAGTAAAGTGCTTCAAACTGTTAAATTTATCTTGACCTCTTGGTTGCACTCTCTGACTGCTTTTTAAATGAAGTAATCAATATCTCGCAGCCCTTTAAATAGCTTAAACTTCTCAAACATTTTACCTGTGTTCTAGTTAAGCTGTAAGTAAAGGGTTTACTCCTGCTCCTGGAAATCTAGGGTCATTTATGCTAAATCTAAAGACAATTATGTACTTTTGAGGGACACTGTATGAATTAAATGGTTGTTTTAATAAAATCAAAGGCTCATATTTTGTTTAAAGTAACCCAATAATGAGGAAACATTATTTTCACACAGAACAAGTATTCTGTTTGCAACTTCAAATTTAGAACATTTATGTCCTTTCCCATTGCATGTAGCTTCTGTTTTCCACACAGGGCTAGTTGAAGGTATTAATTTTCTTACTGTGATAGGGTGATCAACCGTCCTGTCAAGAAAATGGATCTCCATGTCACCCTTTAGCATGATTAAATGGAGGCATGTCTCTGTGAAAAAACACCAAATTTTCATGAGACGAATGAAACTGTAGAAAGATCTACTTTTGCAGAATTATCTTATTTTTAATATCTCAGAATCTCCTATTTGGTTGTCAGTTTATTTGTAGGAAAACATTGCAGCTAATTGTGTATATCTTGTATTATTTAGGAGAAAACACAGGCGGAGCCAATAATTTTAAATGTTTCCAAATTTGAAAAAAATAAAGAATCAGAAATTGCTGTGCTGTTGTTAGAATAGTAGCAGGGATGGGCATCTGTCACCTTATACATTTACTAATCAGTCAGTGTCTCTTTTAGGGGATCCTTTTCTTGTTCTTACTTCTTTCCATGTTAACAAAGAGCTATCATCTTTTCAGACCTGAGCACTGATAAAAATTACATACCATAGAATTTCAGCATCAGTAGTGTTCATAGCCAGTTGGACAGTGTTCTTATGAGTCTGTGCACATGCCAAACTTTAAATTACACCAAGTGATGTACTTGATAGCTAATTAAGATTTCATATTTTGGCCACTTAGCAGAGGGCACCTGCTATGATTCTTTCTATTAGCTTAAGAATAAAATTTACAACTGGCAGTTTTAAAGAACATTATTAAAACTTCCCTAAAGTCTTCATTCCTTCCCAAGAAGTGGGAGTTAGGACAAGATTGAGGTAATTAAACAAAAGGAACATAGAGAAGGTGGGGGACCAGGGTGGAGGTGGAGCTCTCCAAATGCCCCTGTTGTTTAATTTCCTACTGGAAGCAGCCCATGTGTGCTCCGTGCCCCCTCCCACTTCGAGCATGGCTGTTGCAGAGGCTGACCGGCTGGGGTCAATGCCTTGCCTATTGATCAGTATCCCTGCAGTCCCTTGCTCCAGCAGCTGCTTCATTGGCTTCTTTCAGGGCCTGCTTCAGTACATTAGAATAGAAATCTATAACCAGAGCTGTGCTCATCCAAGCAGGGGAAGAAACTAAATTAAATGGTATAAAACAATCTTGGATCAGGAGTTTGTGCCAATTCATCTTGATCTAAGATGTCACACCGGGCTCTCTGTCTGAGCACCTGGGCTAGAGGCAGCCATAGTGAAAATAGATGGAGCTGCGATCATTCATTTGTCAGCTAAGGAGCCAGGCAGCGGTTAGCAATTCCCTTCTGCAGAGGTCAGCTGACAGAACAATCAGTGCAACTGCAGAATAGAGCTTTCCTTTGAACTATTGTTATGGAGCATGCTCTTGCTGAGACAAGGGGGGAGGGGAGCTTGGTTGGCTTCCTGTTTCCTATGTAAAGAATAAAATATGTACTGCATGAATCTAGATGTAGTCGCACAGAGCTCTTACTCCTTGTGTCTGTTCCTGTACAGAAATAAAGTTGGTTTTAAATGCATGTGCTGAGGTATAGATTATCAAACTGTTAAATATCACTTTGTCTAGAATTAGGGTCTATTTTCATCCTTCTAAACACAGAGGCAGTGATTATTGATTTTTCTTCCTTTTTAGTATGGTTAAGCTTTTAGGGTGTTTTCCCCCTTTGGTTACTATAAACTATCACAGATCAGTGTCATACTTTGACTCTCTACTCATGTGTACATGCTAATACTTTTACTAACATTTCCTCTTTGTCTTTAAAAAGTTAGAAAAAATAATCCGTGAAGAGACAGAAATGCATACTATGGTATCAGATTGGAAGATATATCTTATGTAACTGAAATATTTTTAAACATTTTAGTTGAGGCTTTTTATAAGAAATGTTAATTCATGAAATATGACTTATCATGACCTTGGAAATTATAAAATAATTTTATAACATGGGGGAACATTATTATAAAGTAGTCTGCATGTGATTTGAAATACAGCAAACAAAATAAAGGAAATTAGGAAAATAATAACTAAAATTTTACATGAAAGAATTAGAATATTTTTAAAGATGGATCTATTTCCTGTTGTCTCATTTCAGATTTTGTCTTTCTATACATGCTTTAAAACTAATGGCAGATTTCCTAAACTTTTTTAAACAATAAAATGTGACATGCAGAAGCTAAGAAACTATAGCAACAACAAGAGCAAATCTTTTTTGTTCTCAATTGCACCAAAATTCTCTTGGAATCCAAATAAACAGTAACTGCTCTTTGATGTTACCACCTTAGCTTCCTAGATAACTAATCTCTCCCGTTGTGGACCCCAGGCCCCGGACGCGCAGGCCCAGCGGCCATGGCTCACGGGCCCAGCCGCTCCGCGGCATGTGGGATCCTCCCAGACCGGGGCGCGAACCCGGTTCCCCTGCATCGGCAGGCGGACGCGCAACCACTGCGCCACCAGGGAAGCCCCTTTAAGTGCTTTAATGCCACTTTTTTACTCAATGATTCCTTTCCAATTCTTACCATCTTTGTAATATCTTTCCATTTCCATTTCTTAGATTCAGCTGGGTCTTCTTGCCCACATCCTATTTTGTCTCTCAGCACAGCTAAATAAATGGAATTTAATTATACTAAGAAACCTTGTGCTCTAGGTTTTGTTTTTCTTTTTTTAATTTGGCTTCTGGAAAGGCCAGACCTACCTCTCTTGCAAGGGTTTTAAAAATTTTGTTTTACTTTTGTTTTAGTTAATTAGGATTTTTAAAAGAATTCAGAGCATAACATCAAATATCTTTCTGTAGTGTTTCTGTCAACTACCCAGACAAACCAGGATCTGGAAGCCATCCACTTCTCTGCTTCTCCTATTTAACATCCCAACACCAAACCAACCTTAATCACTCACTTTCATTTCTACAATACCCTGTTTATTGCTCATCTCATTTCCAGCATTCTTCATACACGCTCAGAGTGTTTTTCTAAAACATTAAATTCCCTTGTTCAAAGGACTGAACAATGAGAATATGACCAGTAGAGTCATCTATGATTTGCCCCTTTCCTGACTCTCGCCTCACGTTCTACCATTCCCTTCTTGCTCGTAGCATTCCAGCCCCGTGGCCTACTCTTGCAAGAGAAATCAACAAATTCTTTATACTTTAGGTTCTTACACGTACTGTTCTCTTAGACCATAAAGTTCTCATTGATTTTTCACCTTTACATTTCTAATTCCTGTTTAGTTGCATCTAAATTCAATGAGGACAGGGACTTTGCTTTTCTTATCCCTATTAATTCATCTTAATTCATCCCATATCAATTCATTATTTCATATTGGCATAATGCCATGCATACACTAGATCGTTGGTCCTTTTATGCTGAATGACTGAGTAGCTGATGGAATGAACCGTGAATTCTACCACCAGTGGTGCTCACTGTTTTCCACTTGACCATTGCGTGAGCCGTCTTTTGGTTCTACTTGACACCAGCCTTGTTTTACCTCACGCTCCACCTCCCGTACTACTGCTATGATGATCTTTCTGACAATAAATCTCAAGTAACCAGCTTATACAGAATTGTTCAGTGGCTTTCCATTAGCCTAAAGTTAAAAGTCTTCAGCTTGCTGCACAAAGGCCTCTCATTTTAGTACCCATTTAGCTTCCCCTTTTGTCATTCCCTGCCTTACTTGCAGTAGTATAGAATGACAAAAGGAAAAACAAAAACAAAAACGAAGAGACAAAATAAAACATCTAAAAGTATTCCGAGGCCCCCGCTGCTAATTTCTTGGTTGGCATATTGCTCTGAGGACCCTTCACTGTATTGATTTAATTGATGTATAGAGCAATGGATTGAAAGAGGCCAGAAAAGCTGGATGGGTTAATATTAGAAAGAGCAGAAAGCTGACCTCCAATCAAGATGGCTCCAGAAGTTCACTTTTGAAATCCCTCTGTACCAAATGTATAGCTATGATGGATTAAATATACAAATAGAAAACCAACAAGGCATAACTAGGCTCAAGAAAGACAGATATTATTGTGGACACGTAAGGGAATAGAAATGCAGTGATCTGCACTAAAACCAATAGTTGCTTTCCAGAAGTAGACTTTGGCTCCTGTGAACAAAGAGGACTTAAAAATATGTAATGAATAGAGCTTAAGGCCAGGAGCTAGTTTATGGCTTCCTCCGTTTCTGGAAGGACATGGAAAGAAGATGAATACATTGCTATTCAGTGAAAATTGAGATTGTATTATTAAAGGAGTAGAGGAAAGTGGATGCTCACTATGTGACTTGTACTGTTAACCATAATAGAAAATAATGAAAAGAAGTAAGCTGTGTTCAATCTGGGAACCTAGAAATAAAGCAAAGAGAAAGAGAGATAAAATAAAAATAACAGCAGAAATTAGTGAAATAGAAAGCTGAAACAGTAAGATCAAAACCACAGTATTTTTGGAAATCTGATAAAGTATATATTTCTAGAAAAACTGATTAAGAAAGGCATGAAAAATAATATTAGAGAAGGCACAAGGAAATAATACTTAAAAAGATTCATAGCAACTGATACAATTGAGATTTTTAAATCATAGAGAACAGTCTAAATAACTTCAGACCAATACATTTAAAAACTTAGATGAAATGGGTAATTCTAAAACTATAAGCTATCCGAAATGATTCAAGAAGAAACAGAAAATCAAACCAAATAACTAAGTATTACAGCAAATGAATTCATAATAAAAAATATTCCTTCTTCCACCCTTGCACCTTCCCTGCCCCTGCATCCCCTACTCCCTGACTCGAGAAGGGGAGCATCCCGAGACTCAGGCCCTGATCATTTTAGAGGAGAATTGTCAGAATTGTCATCTACCTTCAAGAATTCTTTAACTGTTTTCAAAGAATTGGGGAGTGAAAGTTAACCCAGTTTTGGAGGCTTGTATTATATTGCTACCAAGACCCAACAAGAATAGTACATGAAAAGAAAATCATAGTTCAATTTTGCCTATGGATATAAACTCAAAAAACAATTAGCAAATTTAGTTCAGAGTCTGTCTATTGGCCTGTTTACCTACCTCCGTACCTACCTACCTACCTACTTATCTATCTATTGATCTCCATTCATCCATGTACTCTGAGTTTACCCCTGGAATGCAAGCATAGTTCAAGGCCAGAAAATATACATTTCAGGTAACATTGATATGATTATATAATATATAGATAGATAAAAAGTATTTGATAAGGTCAGGATCATGGTGACCTCTAGGGCAAGAGGGAGACGTAGTAAAGTCAAGCCACAATCCATGGTAGGCTTTAGTTATAGCCACATTAATTAATTACTTTAAAAAATCTGAAGCACCTATGGAAAACATTAAGATTTTATAAAGTTGCTTGTGTACATATATATTTCATGATATTCTTTATATATTCTCAGTGTAATTCTTTTGATGCTTGTGAGATCGTATAATAAATGTCAAACAAAAAAATAGAAGGTAGACCACTCCACTTACAGAAACAAGTAGAACTGGAAAAGGGTAGGACTGAGCAAAAGACCAAATCTTGGGAGCATTTGGGAGAATGAATGAGGTGTAGTTACCTTAGAGAAAGGTTGTAAAAAGTAAATTTTACTTAAAATTTACTTAAAAGTAAATTTTAAGATGTAGTGTTATGTGTTAAGAATGTAATTCCCCATTACCTATTTACTGATACTTTAATAAAGATTTCAAATTGTTCTCCATTTTGTTTTGGGTGTCATGCTGCTATTTCTTCTGCATATGAAATTATACTGAGCTTTGCCCAGGTTGTGAGTACTTCTTCAAACGGCTGGTTGGGCTTCTGCATTCTGGTCCATCTGGACAAAATATTCATCCTTTGCCTTCATCTTGTTGTCCATCTCTCTTATTTCCTGACAAACTTCCACTTATCTTTTGAGTTTTAAATTCAGCATTTCCTCCTTTGTGGACAGGCTCTCCTTTTGTAGGTACTAGTGAGCTTCTTGAGAACCTGGACTGCTTATTTTCCTGTTTGCAGTTCCCTGGCCCAAAGTAGGTGCTCGATAAACATTTGTAAAGTTAGTGGGCAAATTAATAAATGAGTTAGCAATTTTTTCTTAAAAACAGCTTTATTTAGATATGATTTATATTCCATAAAACTCATCCTTCAAAATGTAGAATCCAGCGATTCTTAGTATATTTGGAGTTGTGCAGATATCATAATCTAATTTTATAAGTTTTTCATCTCAAAAACCTAGTACTCATTAGCCATCATTAACCATTTCACCTCAGTCCCAGTCTACTTTCTGTCTATATAGATTTGCCTATTCTGGACATTTCACGTAAATGGAATTATACAACAACACGTGGTCCTTTGTGAGTGGCTTTTTTCCCTTAGCGTAGTGTTTTCAAGGTCATCCACATTGCAGCATGTATTACTGCTTCATTCCTTTTTATTGCTGAATAGTATTTTATTGGATGGGTGTAGCACATTTTGTTTAGCCGTTTATCAGTTGATGGACTTTTGAGTTGTTTCTGCTTTTTGGCTCTTATGAATAGTGCTGCTATGGACATTCATGTACAAGTCATTATGTGTACATTTGTTTTCACTCCTCTTGGGTAGATACCTAGGAGTTGGATTGCTGGGCCATATGTTATAACTCTAACTGCCAAACTATTTTCCAAAGTATTAATAGTTGTATCATTGTACATTGCCACCAGTGATGCATGAGAGTTTCAATTTCTGTACAGACTCAACAATGCATGTCATGGTCTGTCCTTTTAATTGCAGCCATTCTAGTAGATGTGAAGTGGTATCTCACTGTGGTTTTGATTTCCATTTTGCTAATGACCAATGATGTTGAGCAGCTTTAATATGCATATTGACCATTCATATATCTTTGGAGAAATATCTATTTAAATTGGTTGCTCATTTTAAAAGTTGGATTTTCTTAGTATTGAGTTGTAAGAAGAGGTCCTTAAGTATTCTGGAGACAATCCCTTATTAGATATATAATTTGACAATATTTTCTCTCAGTCTGTATGTTCTTTTTACTTTCCTGATTTTGTCATTTGAAGCTCAATAATACTGAAGTTCAATTTAAAAAAATTTTTTAAATTACTCATGCTTTTGCTATAATATCTAAGAAATCATTGTCTAACCCAAGATCATGAAAAAATATGCATCTTTTTTTTTTCAGCAAGTTATTTAGTTTTAGCTCTTATATTTAGGACTGTAATCCATTTTGAGTTGATTTTCTTACATGGTGAGAGGTAGAAATCCAAATTCATTCTTTTGCACATGGAAAACCAGTTGTTCCAGTGCCATTTGTTGAAAAGCCTGTTCATTCCTGAGTGACCAATCTGGAATGTGTTTCTTATCATATATATTGATAGTCTTTTAATTTCTATTATTATGTTTTGGTTTTCAGGTTGCTTATCAAGTGTCCCACAAATGAAAAAAATTTCCACATCTTATGAGGAACGACGGAAGCAAGCTACTGCTATTGTTTTACTAGGAGTAATAGGAGCTGAATTTGGTGCAGAAATTGAACCTCCTAAACTGCTGACCAGACCTCGAAGCTCTAGTCAAATTCCTGAGGGATTTGGTTTGACTAGTGGTGGATCCAACTACTCACTGGCCAGACATACTTGTAAGTTAAAAATTCCTAATGCTGATCTATTGCTTCTCAGTACATATTACCTGTTAACAAAATCTCAGAATATTGAACATATCCTGAGTTTTACCTCAGATAGAATGCTTAAATGAAATTGGAAAACAGCACAATCTATTTGGCACATTACCTTGTAGTTATAGTTCTAGGACTTCTTTTTAAAAGTTAAAACATGGTCTTTTAAATGCTTTTCTTAAAATAACACATTTCTGAGCTTTGTGTTTCCACATTTTGGTCAAGACTTTAGCCAAAACTTCTAACTTCTAAAATAATTTCTGAAAAACTATGCATCTTGTCCTGAATGTGATTTGAAAAGTCAGGGATGGAAGACCAATTTTTTATTTTTTAAAAAAAGTGTGTGTGTATAAATATATATGTATGTATTTTAAAGAACGTGAATGAGGAACTACGAATTACTTCGGTAATTTAAAAAGTATTCCAATAAAATTATTCCAATAATGACTAAAAAATTACAGTCAGAGCTCAAAGGGTTTGTGTCATATTGCTACTTTTGGTTCTGTGGTTGGTATGTTAATAACAGGTAAGGGTATTTTATAATGAGGTCTTTTGGTCCTTTAGTGTCAGAACTCCCTTAGGTAAGGACAGAATGTTCCTACCATATGGCAGAATCATTTCTAACAGATGTGCCATCTTAACTACCAAATATAATCCTACCGAATATATCAAGATATTCTTTGTAGCATAAATTGCAATGTGTTCTTTTGGGGTTTTGACTTTTAAGCAAGGGGAAAAGATATAGGCTACTTTGTTAGTTATGACAGCAGAGAAGTTCACTAGATCATTGTCACATACTTTTGCTGAGAAACCAAGGAGCCGTATTGGTGGTTTTATTATTAAAGCCCTCTTATAGACTTAGCTGCCTGCCTGCTCCTCCCCCGCCCCCACCCGACCCCAGCCCCTTTTTAGATTTTTAATCCAACAAATACGTATTAGTGGTTGGTAATCTCTTGATCTCTGTTTGACATTGAGAATCAGGGAGTAATAATAGGGATACCACCACCAACAATAATAAAGCAACCACGTAATTCTTTTGAGCATGATTTTAAGCTCTTTACATGCACTAACTCACTTAAGCCTCACAATAACCCTATAAAGTGGGTTGTTCCTCAATTATCTCCATTTTACACATAAGGCTAATTGAGCACAGAGAGGTTTCCTTAACCTGGCTGAGGTCATTCCTCCAGGAAATGGCAGTTTTGTCTTAACGCAGTCTGTTGGTTCTAGAGCTCATGCGTTTGACCATTGTGTAAACTGCTACTACTCAACGGTTTCTGGTTGAAAAGGGTTTAATGACTACCATGTGCTATTAGTTTATAATTTAAAAAACACTTTCTTTTCTATCTCTTCGTTTGATCATCAAAATAGAAATGAAGATTTCTTCAAAGTAGCTCAGCCAAAATGTAGTAAAACCTGAATTTGAACTCAAGCTTCTTGCGACCTGAAAACCCACACTCTTGCATTTTCCAGCCAGGCACGTCCACTTCCCCTCTCCTGCAGAGGCCTCTTCATTTTTTCCCAGGTTCTTCAGGTTCCCTATATTCCACTCATAAAACCCTGCTCAAATCTCACCTTCTCTACTAAGGGCTCTTTAATGGGCCCAACCTTTCTGTGTCACTCCAGACAGCCTAGGACTTATATAGAGAGAGCCTTATTTGGAATCTTGACATTAGAATACTAGAGGTTAGTAAAACCTTGACATGATTTAGTCTGGTGGCTTTCAAACTTTTTTGCTCACCATCTCTCTAGTGAGTATCTAGAAATGTCTAATCCCTTGCACGTTTTTATATTGACAGCTAAAACATTTTTTTTAACATCTTTATGGGAGTATAATTGTTTTACAATGGTATGTTAGTTTCTGCTTTATAACAAAGTGAATCAGCTATATGTATACATATATCCCCATATCTCCTCCCTCTTGCGTCTCCCTCCCACCCTCCCTATCCCACCCCTCTAGGTGGTCACAAAGCACTGAGCTGATCTCCCTGTGCTATGTGGCTGCTTCCCTCTAGCTATCTATTTTACATTTGGTAGTGTATATATGTCCATGCCCCTCTCTCACTTTGTCTCAGCTCACCCTTGCCCCTCTCCATGTCCTCAAGTCCATTCTCTATGTCTGTGTCTTTATTTCTGTCCTGCCCCTAGGTTCATCAGAACCATTTTTTTTTTTTTTAGATTCCATGTATATGTGTTAGCATACGGTATTTGTTTTTCTC
>NC_041232.1:70417619-70443066 GCF_002837175.3 Physeter macrocephalus
GTAATATTCCATTGTATATATGTGCCAGATCTTCTTTATCCATTCGTCTGTTGATGGACACTTAGGTTGCTTCCATGTCCTGGCTATTGTAAACAGAGCTGCAGTGAACATTGTAGTACATGACTCTTTTCGAATTATGGTTTTCTCAGGGTATATGCCCAGTAGTGGGATTGCTGGGTCGTATGGTAGTTCCATTTTTAGTTTTTTAAGGAACCTCCATACTGTTCTCCATAGTGTGACAGCTAAAACTTTTTAATAGTAAGTTTAAACATTTGCAAAAGATATAATTTTGAGGATATTGTGAATATTGACATTTAAAAATAAAACTGTTGTTCTTTTAAATATATTCAGTAGAATATTCGGCATAACTGTTTGATATCCATCATCATCCATTAAAAAAACTGCATGACAGACTTTCCTTTAAATATCAGAAATCCTACATCCTTGACTATTTTCCTTGAAGAGAGAAAATTTCTGCCCTCACAGTTTTAGTGAAGGTGTTAGTTTGCATATTTAGCATCCCAAAATTGATTCCTTTAAACTAACTGTGCCTTAAAACTACGTGTGCTTACAAAAGTGTGTGTTCCTGGAAAAGTTTTAAGATGCTCCCTTTTGAAGGGATTACTTATTTTGAAGGCTACTGATTAAGTCTAACATGTTTTATATAATATTTCAGCAGCATTCATTTGTATTTTATATTTTCCTGCAAGGAAAGTAAGCATAAATGTTGTTTCTCTGGAATTTTCATATAGCTTATTATCTTAGTATCTGTATATAAATGTAGGAACATCATAAATTAATGAATCGCTGACTGATTTTCATCCAAGCCATTGGCTGGTTGCTAGGCAGATTAGTTTACACCACATTATCTTAGTTATCTAGACTAATACTGTTATCGTCTGTTTTCTAACCACAGTTTATCTTTATATAAAATTCTGATATTCATGAATTTGCTTCTGTATGTCTTTTCTTTTGACTTATAGTTTCATCTGCAAATTGTTACTGCTGTAACTAGAAAAAGAGGAAATGGGTTAGGTGAAAAGAGGCCATTTTTAAAAAGCTGTAGCACAGTAGAAATAGAGAATTTTCAAAGAAGCCCTAGGAATTGATAAAAGAACCAAAGGGTCTTAGTACTGCTCTTTGGCTTATTAAAATTCAGGGAGCTGAGCTACAGTAAAGGGGTCCCAAAGCCTATTTCTGACATGACGGAAACCCTGGGCTGAGCTGTGCTATGGAGGAACTTTTGCCTGGGGCTACCTCAGCTTTCCCAGGTAAGGGAAATAAAATTTACCCAAACATTTAAAATAGTGAAGCCTTTTGGAATCAAGTTTGGTCTTTGAGCACTTTGGGTAAAGAATGTAGATATAGATAGGGCAGAAGGTAATGTTTCTTAGCAAATAATATTTAGAATTACTTCATTGTAACAAAAGACAGATTCTGAGAGGTTTCTTAGCAAGCAGAAATCGTATATAAAAATGAATAATATAGTACCTATTGGAACAAGTTCAAAAAGTATAAAATGTCTATGATATTTTCCTCTTATTATGGTTGCCCTATTTTATTTTAATAATTTTAAAGTATTTTCAAGATATTCATGAGTTTCTTTTAACTTCCATCCCATTGTCCTATTTTTTCCTCAGAGGTCTTAGATTCCTTTGTGGTAGATTTGCATACCACAGAGATTTTTAAGAATTGGGATGTCTTGATTAAATTTATGTTTATCAGTTTAAATCTTGCTCTCTTTTTAAAAAAATTTTTTGATTATTTGAAATCTATAGATGGTTTATTTTATTTTTTAAATTTTTTGGCCCTGCCATGGGGCATGTGGGATCTTAGTTCCCTGACCAGGGATTGAACCCATGCCCCCTGCATTGGGAGCACGGAGTCCCAACCACCGGACCACCAGGGAAGTCCCACATCTTGCTCTCTTGATTGGAAACAGTCAGATGTCTAAATGTTCTCTGTGTCACCTGGGCTCTTTTCAATCAGTTCTGTGTAATATTAACCTGCTATAATGTTAACCTGCCAGAAGTTACTGTATGTATCACTGTGGTATTTGTTTATGTGGCATTTAGAATGTATTGCTACCATTAAATATTTAGTCTTTATGGCATCCTATTGAATGAGATAATAATTATTATCCTCATTCTGAGATAAGGCCATTAAGATACAATATTTTTTGAAGTTTAATTGCTGGAGTTCTAGCCTTCCTCGTAAAGCCATTCTGTGAAAACTCATAATGTAGTCAAATTCCAGTTATCCACATTGATGGGGAGGGTGGGGAGAGACACTGATGCCTAATTCAAAAGTCGTACATAGTTTTATAATGCATTTTATACTTATGTTGGAATATATATGAATCTTTTGTGGGTGTTACATTTTACATAAAGTGTCAAAATCACATACTGAAGACAAAGCTGAAGGACTCTGGAGATTAAGAGGCCTAGACCAGGCTGCTCTGTGACCTTGTACTCTTGGGAAGCAAAGCGACCCTCTGAGTTGCAGTTTCCTCTTGTATAAAAGAAAGAGCAGGAACTGTTCTGTCTTTAAAGCCACTTTCGGTCCAATTAGTCTCTACTTCTGAAGTGAAATGGAAAACATCCCAGGAAATTTCCCTTCTTCATCTTCCCAGTTTCCTCTGCATGTAGGGATGGATGCTTTCTTGTGTCTCATCAACTCAACTTCAATAGGGACCTTCCTTAATTTTTATTCCAATCCACAAATGAGGCCTTGTTAGAATATTTTAGGGAATTATTTATAATGTTACCTTCTAGGTCTTTTGGTTCATTCTTTCATTTGGTCTCTTCTCATTTTATAATTGTGGAATGATGCTGGCACATCTGTAGTAGATCACATTTTGATCTCTCATTAGCTTTCTGACTTTGGGCAAGTGTCATAACTCGCTTCCCTAGGCAGCTGACTCTGAGACGGACTTGTGTGTGGGAGTATCCTTGGGATCAGTACCTTGAGGGAGTGATAGAGGCAGGGTTGGGCAGGGGGAGAAGTTGAATTGCATTTCAATTGCCTAGAAAGCTTCAGTAACCTTGGGAACTCTGGAGCTGGGATAGACTTTGGACTTGTCGTGAATTGAGTCTAAGGCCTCAGCCTTGAAGTCCCATGTCATTCAGTCATTGGATCTGCAGTGCCCTGAGGAAGGGGTGTGACCTTGGGTGAGGCAGCTCTTTTCGTCTTGGGGCAAATCCCACAGAAGGAATCAGCTGAGTCTTTTCAGCCATGAACAGCAGCGTGAGCTTGGGGAGTGATTGCTTCCATCGTGGAGGGGAGGAGAAGGGCAGCCTCTCCGGGCTTCCGCGCAGCATGCTACTCATTCCTGTGTGTCCCAGCTCCCCCTTATGTCCACAGACATGGAGAGAGGCACCACCATTTATTTAACACACTGTTTATTCCAAGTCCGTATGTATCTCTTGTTACCCTGCAAGACAGATATTTTATCCAACATGAGGCACATTAATAATAGCTGATTCCTGAGCGTTTACTCTGTGCCAGGCATTTTGCTATGCTTTTTACACGTATTATCTTATTTAATCTTCAAAACATATCAGTTAAATACTATTACCATTTATCAGATGAGGACACTGAAGCTTTGCTCAGTACTCACTGAACACTGGTGAAGTTGGATTAAACTTTCTTCTTGCAGACAGTAAATTGAAGGCATAGGTCAAACGTTTTAACATCCTACTGCTAAAAAGGGTCAGGCCTGGACTTGAGCACTTGTCTTCCAAATCTAAATCAGTGTATGTTCACCATTTCACACAGTTGTCTTGTGTTATAAACAAGTGTGATTCAGAAGTGGTGCTGCCCAAAAGAGGGGCATGTCAGCAAGCAGCAGCTCACCTGGAAATAGGAGCACTGTTGAATCATTTGTTTAGGGATCTGCTGGTGCCGTAGAGGGATAAACATGTACAAAATCCACATCTCCATACTTATGAAATGATTTGCATCTATGTTGTGAAATATGTAGAACAGAGAAAGAAAATGAATTTTTCCCCGCAGTGGGTCTTTAGGAACTCTACAACGCCAGGGTTCTTCAGCCGGCCAAGGTGCATGGTGTCACTGATGTTACCTGGAAAGTGCTATGTTTACGTGCACTTGCATTTCTGTTCTGGAAAAAAGTTCCAGATACCATTCAGTTCTCAAGAGACAGTCATTAAAATAAAAACAGTTAAGAGCCCCAAGAGTTTGTTGGAATAAACGGCTTCTTTGTTATTATGGTTTTTTAAAACAAGATAGAGTTATGTTCCTCTTGATTAGTTCAGTTGTAATACCACCAAATGGAAGCCTCAATTAGATGTTGTCTCAGGAATGTTTAAATTCTGTGAAACCTGTATTTATAGTTTTACATTATTCTGGTGCTATGCTTGATTTTACTTTGTTGTGGTCTCCTCTCGTGAAAATGATCCCCCATACACCTTGTGTACTTTCTAACCATTCATGTTTTCTTTAATGACTATATTAATATCGGTTGAAGTTGATGTAATAATGAATTTATTTCCTACATTTTAAGGTGAGAAAGTTAAGCCAAATCTCAGGTGTTTTATTCAGCAAGATTGGGACCAAGTCACTGAATTGCAATTAATAACAAAACTAGCAGTGGTGGCAAGTTATGAAAAAAAGCAGCAACAATGATGAGGAAAGCATTGTTGCATTTGCAAGGATAAGCAGTGACCCCAAAAAATGGATCTTTTCACTGGTCACACAAAAGCCATCAGATGGTGTTGCTGAGGTGCCGCTGCGGCCATAGGGTTTTCATTTCCATCTGCGTCCCCTTGTGTGTCTAACCTGGCCTTCCAGGCACCTGCAAGGGGACCTGCCTCCCTGCCTGGCTTCTTACCCAACTGTCCACCTCATTCTCTCTTGTCCTTGTCCTAACTCAGCATTCTCTGTTCTCTACTGCCACTTCTCGCTTGTAATTTTACCTTTGAAAATCATCCTGGTCCAGATGCCCCTTGACTTGCGTCGCCATCACATCTTCAGTGTTTAGAACTGTAATTCTTCATTCTGGCTATGCTCGAAAATCATATGTAGAATGTTTTAAAAATACATGTGTCTGAGCCTCACCCTGGAGTTCCTATTCAGAAAGTTAGGGGTGGGGTTTGGGCATCTATGTTATTTTTAAAGCTTCATATGTGATTTTCATCTGCAGCCAGAATAGAGGAACCCAGTAGAATATAGCGTCCTTCACAGTTACTTTACATTGAGTGTTCTATGGTAGTTCTGGTCACTAAACTACCTTAATGCACGAATTGTAATTTTCTTTATATTTTAAAGTGGAAGAGGTAGTGGGAACTAATCAGAGTGCATAAGTGACATTTATATTACTCTCAGAGCTAATTTTTTAGGTAGTTCAGCGTTTTTATTGGAATTTCATTATTCTGGATTGCTTGGGTTTGAATCTTGAATCACTACTCAGTAGCTGTGTGACCTTAAATGCTTTTGCCTGTTTCTTTAACTAAAAAGTAGGAATAACAAGATCACTTACCTCACAGAGTGAGTATTGTGAGGATAAGTAAATTAGAGTATGCAAAGCACTTTGAAAAGTGCCTGACATATAAGTGTTAGTTGAACGTTAGTTATTATTTTCGTTACCAGAATCGTGTATAGGAGAATATGCTATGTATTGGGACATTTATATGTGTATAGACTACTTTTAAAAATCGTCCTAAGAATCTTATAAGGTAGGTATTACTGTCAACATTTTATGTATGAGTGAACTGATACTCTTAAAAATTAGATAACTTCCTTAAGGTTATCTGTCTTATAAAGGATATGAATCCAGATGCAATTTTCCCCCAAAGCCTATGATATTATATTCTACAATACATACTGATTCCTACTGCTGGTGGTCATCTATATTAGTTCCCAGAGGATTTATATAAAAATGCACTTTTCTTTGGCCATATCATTATACGTGTTGAGATAAAACACCAAATATTTTTGTAATTATTTATTTGTATTCTTATGTATTTGTATATTATTTACTTAGATGAATGTCTACATATTTATTACCTGTTTCTCATTTTAACCACATCAACGTACTAAGCTCAGATCAAATGGGAAATTTCACTACTCTTGTTTTTACGTATAAATAATTCATGTTGTATAACAGCTTTATCGTTTTAACTGAGATCTGACACTTGCATTACAGACCCTGTTTGGTGATGTAATCCCATCCTTGTTGTCCAAAAATAGTTTTAGCTTGCAACTCTTTTCGTTAATTTGCTACACTATGGGTTTTAGGTTCCTCTTCCATAAAACGAGTAAGTTGGACAAGGTTATTTCTCAGGCCACTTCCATCTAAAATTACACAGTTCTGTGAAATTATTAAAGTGATTTATTATTATTCTAACTACAGAGCTTGTGTTTATTACTGCCACTTGAACTTGCTATCTTATTTTCATTGTTCTTTACCAGTTGTTTTTCTGCTTTTAAAGGTTCTAGTATTCCACTGCTATGCCATGTTTGAAGCTGAGCATCTTTAAAGTATTCTTCTGCCATCCCTCCTTATGGGTACCTCATATCAGCATACCAGGCTACAGTTATTTCCACAAAACTCATTCCCCACACGTGTCCAGCTTTGTGGACTTGTGTTATGTTGATGTAGTTGTACTCTAGACCACAGACCAGCAAACCATAGCTATGGATCAACCCTCGCCCCCTGCCTATTTTTTTCAATTAAAATTTTATTGGAACCCAGCTGTACCTACTTGTTTACATACTGTTTGGCATTTCACACTACAACAGCAGTAGTTGCTATAGAAATTGTATGGCCTACAAAGTCAAAAATATTTATTATCTGGCTGTTTACAGAAAAAAATATTTGCCAACCTTCCTGTACATTATTTGAAACCTTTGTTAGTGGTCCTTTCTGTTAGTGGTCCATTTAATATACAAAAGGGCTTTGAGGTGATTTTGTTAAAAATATTTTAGTAGCTAAATATAACATCTGTGGTACTCTGAGATCTATATCCTTATAAGAATGTAGTACAAAGGCCTTATACCAATTTTTTGGTCTAGAATGTAATGCAGCATTGGTATAAATCTCTGCCAACCATCTAATGTATGTACTAGTTACCTTGATTGAGTTGCAGATTCAGTGACAGGTTTTAGCATTGTATTGCTAGTGGCAACCCCCCCCATTTTATTTTGCATAAGACCTTCTTATATCTGATATTTAAATAAGCTTGGTCTGAAGTTTTCTGACAGCTCTGCAGAATGGTTCCTTCACATTTGTATGTCCTATATATGTGTGCTCCAGGGTCGCTGTAATTAACATATTTAATTCTGTAAGTTCAAACAATTTTATATCAAAATGGGACAAAGGAGAACATCTAGTTTAACCTTTTCAAAAGCTGCAGAACTTTGGATGGTTCCCTTTAGAAAGCCTTTTGTAAGAAGTGAATAGAAACCTTTTGTAACCTTGTTTGTAGATTCCCTGCCATGTCCTTCAAAAACACAGTTTCCAAGGATGTTGAATGGTAGGGAGCCCAAGACTGTTTGAGTGCTTTATACCCTAGCTTCCATGATCATACAGTAAGTGCTGGTGAACTTGTTGGTGCCACCCAGTTCAACTGGGAGCTTCCAGAGCCCGAATCTATTAGAGGACATGAATGCTTGTATGAAATCAATAAATGTAGAGCTCTTTCCTTACACCTTTGGTTTTCAATTTGTGTTCTGTAGAGTCCGGGGACTCCATAAAGATGACTCAGTGACTGCCTGGGCTCTTAAATCTCCTTCAAGCACAGCAGCACTGACTTTTCTGTGTTTTAGAAGTTGAAATTTGGCATGACATTGTATCCACAAAGAGAAACTGACAAAAACAGGGCTAGAGGGACTTCCCTGGTGGTGCAGTGGTTAAGAATCCGCCTGCCAATGCAGGGGACACGAGTTCGATTCCTGGTCAGGGAAGATCCCACATGCTGCAGAGAAACTAAGCCGTGCGCCACACTACTGAGCCTGTGCTCTAGAGCCCATGCTCCACAACAAGAGAAGCCACCGTAATGAGAAGCCCACGCAGTGCAACGAAGAGTAGCCCCCGCTCGCCACAACTAGAGAAAGCCCGCGCGTAGCAACAAAGACCCAGCGCAGCCAAAAATAAATAAATAAATAAATTAAAAAAGAAAAAAACAGGGCTAGGCTCTTAAAAGTGAAACAAACCACCAAATACCTGAAAACTAGAAATTACACTTCCTTCAAAAACTCAATGATAATCGAAATTCTTCATTTGCCCACTCAAATTTGCTCTGCTTTCAGCCTTCCCCATCTCAGTTGATGATTACTTTCTTTCCAGTTGCTTAGAGTCATCCCTAATTCCCTCCTCTCTCAGACAACATCTAATCCATCAGGAAATCTTATTGGCTCTACCTTCAAAATATATCAAAAATTCAGCACTTCTTACCACCTTTACTGTTATCACCCGGGTTGGAAACCTTCATTTCTCACTGGGATTACTGCCAGGCCATCCAGCTTCTACCCTTATCCCTTTATAGTGCAGTTTTAAACATAGCAGTCATGGTAGTGATGCTTTTAAGACCTAGATCTTATCACTCAAGGGTATCCAGACAACTAATCAGCCACACAGATACTCAAAAATCAGTAGCTTTTCTTTATAATATTAAACAAAATAGAAAATGTAGACGATCATCATTTTTTGAAAGACCCTTCGAACTACTAAGACCCTAAAAACCAGGAAGAAAAAGACAGACAACCCAGTTAAAAAACAAAACAAAACAAACACAGAATAGGACTACAGGCAGGCATTTTATCACGGAAGGAATGAAGATGCCAAAAAATACTCAGCCTACCCAGTAATTAAAGGAATTTGGGGTTAGGAAAAATTTACTAGAAACACTTGTTTGTTTAAAAGCATTTTTTTTTGTACGGTGGATATTCGTGTAATTAAAATAAAATGATAGATGCTCATATTTTAAAGATCTCAATAATAATGGCAAACAGAAGAAGTACCATAGACCATATCTAAGAATAAACTTAAGAAATATGGAAGAAACTACAATATGTGACTGAGGGAAATAAAATAATATTTGAGTAAATAAAAAGGCATGTAGTTCTTGGATGGATAAGATAATACCACGTGGTAAATATCTCAGTTGTTCCTAAATTAATATATAAATCTCGCACAAACACAAAATCTCAACATCGTTCTTTTAATAGCTAGTCAAAATTATTCTAAAATTAACACACCAGAGATAAATGGAATATGTGATTTATTTTGTTTTATTCAGTAAACATATATAGCACTAACAGCATACCAGTCACTATCTTAGGTACTTTATAAATATTATTTAATCCTAATTATAACCCCTTGACATATGTAATTATTAAAAATGTCAACCTCTACAGTACTGTAAAAATGTAAAATATCTAGGCATTAACTTAACAAAGAATACGCAAGACTTTTAGAAAAATTTTTTTAAATTTTATTGAAGTAGTTTATAAAGACCTAAATAAATAGGGAGATATGCACTTTTATGGATAAGAGTATCATAAGAATGTCAGTTTTCATAAATTCAATACCATTCCAAATAAAATACCAATAGGATCTTTGTTATTGTTTTTTGTTATTGAACTTACAAGCTGATTCTCAAATTTATATGATAATAAGACAATGAGCTAAGAAAAGCCATGACATTTCTAAAGAAGAAGAACAAGGTGGAGGGATTTCCCTTACTTATATCAAAAGTTTTTATAAATTTATAGCAATTATTATAGTGTTATCTTGGTGAAGAACAGACCAATAGACCTATGGAACAGAATAGACAGCACAGAAATGGTTCTATGTATACATAGGAATTTGACTCTTCATAGATCTAGCATTGTAGATCAGTGAAATAAGGGATAGACTTTTTTGATACATGGTATACTTACCATTGGCTATTCATAAGGAAGAATAATGAAATTGGATCCCTCTTGCCCATGATAGCCAAAAAAATCAATTCTATATAAAGACTTAAATATGGAAGCTAAAACAATAATACTTTAAAAAGATGATATAGGAAAACCTGGCCTTGGAATGGGGAACAATTCTGTAAACAGGTGACAGAAAGCCCAACCAAATAATAAAGAGAATGGGTAAATTCAACTACATTAAAATTAGAAACTTCTATAATCAACAATACCTTTTAGAAAGTAAAAAGTAAAGCCACAAAGAGGAAAAAGGTATTTATAACACAGGTCACTGACAAGAGATTGTTAAGCGCGCGCACACACGCACACACACATACGTACACACGCACAACTGACTAAGAAAAAGACAAATGCAGAGCAGAAAAATGGGTAAAGATTGAAAAAGCACTTCACAAAAGGAAATAAGAATGGCTAATAAACCTATAAAAAGATGATAAGTCTTACTATAAGGGAAATGCAAATTAAAAGCCAAATAAACTGTCATTTTTCATCTACCAAACTGAAAGCTTGAAGTCTGACATTATCAAATTTCTGCAAGCATCAGGAGCAACTAGAACTCTTTTACACTTACTGTGGAGGGTAAATTGGTTTCAGCACTTTGGACAGCAACTGGGTGTACTATCCTATGAGTGCACTCTATTTTTTGCATTGTCTAGAAAAACTTCTCTATGTGTGAAGTAAATATTTTCACCCGTTCTGTGGATTGTCTTTTGATTACCTTAACAGTGTGTTTCAAAGAACACAATTTTCTGATTTCAGTGAAGTACAGATTATCAGTTATTTTGTTTTATACTTCATGCTTTTTATATTCTAAGAAATATTTGCCTACCCCAGAGTCTCAAAGATTTTTTTTCCCTTTGTCTTTTTCTGGAAGTTTTAGCTTTTGCATTTAGCTTTGTGCTCTGGTTTGAATTAATTTTTGAGTATGATGTGACATAGGGTTAATTTTTTAAACATATATATACAGAAATTTAATTCTAGCAACACTTGTTGAAAATATTTTTTCCTTTTTGCCCCTATTCAGTTGCCTTTTTTGAAAATCAATTAATCCTAGACGTTTGGGTTTATTTTTAGACCTTCTCCTGTCCTTCATTAATCTATATGTCTGTTGACTAATACCATGCTATCTTGATGACTTCAGCTTTCAAGTAAGTTCTGAAATTAGGTAGAAGGCTTCCAACTTAGTTCTTCTGTTATAAAATTGCTTTGGCTATTCTGGGTCATTTGTGGTTCGATAAAATTTTAGAATCTCCATGCCAATTTTTTTTTTAAGCCTGCTAGAGTTTTGATTGGAATTACTTTGAATCTGTCGTTGAATTTGGGGAAAGTTGACATCTTAACAATACTGAGCCTTCCAATCTGTGAATGTGGTATATTTCACTATTTACTTAGATCTTCTTTAATTACTCTCAGCAGTATTCTGTGGTCAATTTCAAAAGGTCTCACAGACGCTCCAAAGAGGAGGAAACAGGAGTCAGAAAAAATATTTAAAGAAATAATGGCTGAAACTTTACCAAATTTGATGAAAGACATAAATTTACAGATTCAAGAAGTTCAGCAAACCCCAAACAGTTTAAACTTTAAGAAAATCATGCCTTGAAACATCATAATGTTGCATAGTTTGTTTCCAGTCTTTATTATCGGAGATGCAGTATTAAAATGGCCACTTCTGTGTGTGTGCTTATGCATATTTATGAAAGTTTTGTTCAGTAACTTCCTGTAAGTAAATTCGTGTGTCAGAGTTTAGCAGTATTTTAAATTTCAATAGCTGTACCAGATTGTTTGCCAAGTTGTATGAATTTATTCTTCTGCTGTTTCTCTATACCTCTTTAATTCTGAGGATATTAATGATGTTTTTCTTGTCAACCAATACGAAAAGTGATACTATTGTTACTTTAATTTGTGTTTTAACTCTTTAGATTGATTTTCTTGTTATGTGTTTACCATTTTTTAGTTCTTCTGTGAATTAACTGTTTGTGTGTATGGGTGTTTATTGAGATGTAATTGACATATAACATTATAGTAGTTTGGGGTGTACAACATAATGATTTGATAATTGTATATATACTGAAATGATCACCACAATAAGTCTAGTTAAAATCTGTCACTGTATATAGTTACAAATTTTTTTCTTGTGATGAGAACTTTTAAGATCTACTCTCTTGTTTCCCAGACATGCAAAAGCTAAAGGAGTTCATCATCACTAAACTGGCTTATAAGAAATGTTCAAGGGACTTCTGGAAAGGCTGTAACTAGAAACAAGATTATGAAAGAAAAAAATCTCACTGGTAAAGGCAAATGTATATTGAAGATAGTAGATCAGCCACCAATAACACTAGTATGAAGGTTGAAAGACAAGAGTAGTAAAGTTATCTATATCGAAAATAATTAGTTAAGCAATACATAAAATAAAAAGATGTAAAATGTGACTGAAAAGAAAACGTAAAACATGGGTGGGGGAGTAAAAATGTAGTGCCTTGAGAGTGCATTCAAACTTGAGAGACCATCAACTTAAAATAGACTACTATATACATAGGTTGTTATAAATGTATCTCATGGGACTTCCCTGGTGGTCCAGTGGTAAAGAATCCGCCTTACAATACAGGGGATGTGGGTTCCGGGTCAGGGAACTAAGATCCCACACGCTGCAGGGTAACTAAGCCCACATGCCACAACTACTGAGCTCATGCACCTCAACTACAGAGCCTGCTTGCCGCAAACTACAGAGCCCACGTGCTCTGGAGCCCACACCCCACAACTAGAGAGAGAAAACGTGCACGCCACAACTAGAAAGAAGCCTGCGCACCACAACAAAGAGTCCGCGCACAGCAACTAAGACCCGACGCAGCCAAAAATAAATAATAAAATAAATCTTTAAAAAAATGTATCTCATGATAACCATAAACATGAAAACATAACACAAAAAAAATAAAGAGAAAGGATAAAAGAGATCTACTCTCTTAACTTTCAAATATGCAATATAGTGTCATTAGCTATAGTGACCATGGTGTACGTTATATCTGCATGACTTATATATCACTGGAAGTTTGTACCTTTTGACCTCCTTCACCCATTTCACCCATCCCCCACCCACTGTATTGTCATTTTTTGTATCAAGTTGTTTACTTTTATACTGTGGGTACTTTTTAAATCGAGAGATACATGATATTTTTTAGTTTATTGTTTCTTATTTATACTTTCTGGTTCTTTGTAGTAGGACATTTATAATTTTTATGTAGTCATATATTCAGTCTTTACCTCTATGTTATTGAAACAAAAAATGGATATCAATGTGTACATTTTCATTGAATTTTGTAGTAAATAGTATGTATTCAAGGGTTCAAAATTATAGTGACTAAGGTAACTCTCACCATTACAAATGAGGAAAGGGAAAATGCTAGAATGAATCTTGAACTAACAGTGTCAACTCATGGTTTTTAATATACATACAGAAATAAATATAGCTCTGTGTGTATGTGTTGGTTAGTATGTATGCAGTGTCTCCTTTCTCTGGCCACTTAAGGGCTTGCGAACAGTGACATCCCAGTAGCAATGTGTATACCCAGAGCTCAGATATTCATTCTAAATATCATTCTCTTAATAAAAGGAACCAGGACTCCTTGGAAGAGTGGTTGGTTCTAGGGCTGGGGCAGGGAAAGTACAAGATGAACCCATAGCATCTGCAGTGTCAAAAAATCAGGAAGGGCTTAAAATGAATGGGGGCATGCCTATCATAAGGATATGGGAGCTCCTGCAGGTGCTTCCAATAGCCAAAACTGAACTGATTCGAGCAACAAAATAAATGATATATTTTGTGGAATTATAACACATAGAACAAAATAAATGCCCATGAGTCCATACTGATATAAATCAGTCAATCAGTCAGTCGAGGAGAAGGGACAGCTCTTACAAAAGACTTTTAGTTAATAAATATACAAGAAACGAGGGAAATACAAAATCTCCATTAGGCAAATACAGCAGTAATAACTCACAGAGAAAATCCACAGGTGGTTGCTAAAATCAGTATATTAACACAGCCTTAAAGGATCTCCTCCTAAGCCATTATCAATTACAAAGGGAAATTGGCTTTCTCCACTGTAATTGGTTACCATGACCAAGTGATCAAGGTGAACCTTGTCAGTAATAAGACATATAGACAGCATTCTCCCCCTGATATGATACATTGAGAAGGACACAACATCACTTTTGTGGTATTCCAGCCAAAAATGCATGGCCTTAATCTAAATGTGAGAAAACATCAGGTTGAGAGACGTTTTCCAAAATGTCTGGTATTCATCAAAAGTCATGAAAGGCAAGGTTAAGTATGTGAAATTGTCTGTCACAGATTGGAGGAGACTTTATAAAGAGACACAACAACTAAATACAATGTGAGACCCTGGAGTGAATACTGGAAGAGGAAAAGGTCATTGGAAAATTCAAATAAAGTCTGTAGTTTAGGCAGTAATAGTCCACCAATATATATATATATTTTTTAAATCTTTTTTTTTTTAATTTTTTTTATTTTTGGCTGCGTTGGGTCTTCATTGTTGCACGCAGGCTTTCTCTAGTTGTGGTGAGCGGGGACTACTCTTCATTGTGGTGCGTAGGCTTCTCATGACGGTGGCTTCTCTTGTTACCCAACCCGGGCTCTAGGTGTGCGGGCTCCAGTAATTGTGGCACGTGAGCTCAGAAGTTGTAGTGCGTGGGCTCAGTAGTTGTGGCTTGTGGGCTCTAGAGCACAGGCTCAGTAGTTGTGGTGCATGGGATTAGTCGCTCCGCGGCATGCGGGATCTTCCCTGACCAGGGCTCAAACCCATGTCCCCTGCATTGGCAGGCGGATTCTTAATCACTGCACCACCAGGGGAGCCCTAGTCCACCAATATTAATTTCCTAGTTTTGGTCGTCATGCAGTGGTTATATAAGCTGTTGACATAAGAGAAAGCTGGGTGAAGGATATATGTGATTTCCCTTTCCTAGTTACATAACTTTTCTATAAGCCTAAATTTATTTCAAAATAAAAAGTTTTTAAAAAGCAGTTTTTCCTAGGTGGTAGTATAAAGATAGATTTGTATTTTATAGTAGTATAAGTGATACTATATTTTAAAGTAGCCGAGGAAGTTCAGATTTGGACATTGCAATTTTACTTTTCTATGGCTTCCATCCCCAATATCCCTTTCCCTGCCACCCCAATTTCCAAGTGTGTTATACAACCCATGGATAGAAAGTTTACTACGGTTTTATTCATAGATTTAAAAATAAAAGCATAATGATTAGACATTCTTAACATATATCATTGTATTAATAGGTAGGTTTGGGAAGACAAAGCAATTTTTTTCACATTTAGTTTTATTCCATGTCCATTAAATACCAATGCTTCTTACTTACAAGTCAGTGTTTAACTAGATGTGTTTTTCCCTGGGGTTTTACATGAAATTAAGTTGAAGGAAAATATCAGAGTAAATATTTCCATACTCTGAATTTTGTTTTTTGCTAGTCATAGGAAAAAAGGAAAAAAGGAAAAAAATCTTTTTTAAGTTCTTATATTAGAGATGCAATAATGTGTTTCTAAGGTATTGTGCTACATTTCTAAATTTTTAAGGCATCTTCTGTTTTCACATTTACAGTTTTTCTTCTGCTCGTGGCTAAGCAATTAATTGTTGTGTTCCTTGAACCTACATTTAGGGAAGCTGCCCATGGAAATTAGGTACCAGTACAGCATGCCTCTCATTTGTTAACTTCAGTTTTGTGTTTTACTGTTAAAAATGTCATTCTAAATTGTGCAAGTTAGAAACTGATCTTGAACTGTATCCAGTGTGTAATAAATACATGCTTTCTGTGTTAACAATTTCTGATCATAATATACTATTTAAGAATAAATGGGGCTTCCCTGGTGGCGCAGTGGTTGAGAGTCCGCCTGCCGATGCAGGGGATACGGGTTCGTGACCCGGTCCGGGAGGATCCCACATGCCTTGGAGCGGCTGGGCCCGTGAGCCACGGCCGCTGAGCCTGCGCGTCCGGAGCCTGTGCTCCGCAACGGGAGAGGCCACAACGGTGAGAGGCCCGCGTACCGCAAAAAAAAAAAAGAAAAGAATAAATGAGTGTTTCATTTCCATTGAAAAGGTGCTGACACGTTGATAAACAGGCATTTTGAGAAATAATCTATGAGTAATTTTTTTAGTCGTTTATATTTTTACTGTTATCAGAAATTTCATCTTGTCATCCTTAGGTTAAATTGGGCTGTACATTGGAGAGCTCTCCTAGTGTCTGAAATGTGCTACTTCCAATTATGTGAAGAAAGGAGGAAGTAGAATCTTCTTGAAGACTGTCAGAGCTGCATAGTAGCTTCCATCCCAGAAGTAAAAGCAGTTACTTTGGCACAGTGTGATGTTGGTTCCTGATAATTCTTGAAGGGAGATGGGAAAGAAGGGAGGTATATCAATCAGGAGACAGAAACCACATCAGTTATCTGAACAGGAAAATGATGAAGGATTGCTTATAGTAGGAAGTGTTTGACTATTTAAAAAGGTATAAGAGGCTCTTAACAGTCCAGGAGCATGTGCAAAATATCAGCCAGCTATCACCTCATCTGGGTGGAGTAAAATGGGTAATAAAGGAATTAAAGACCAGGAGAGGCCCTCCTTCAGTGTGGCTACAAGGGAGACCCCCCGCCTGTGGATGGTGAAGAAACTTGCCAAAGGGCATGGGCACAAGTGACCTGCTGTTGCTTGAGAGTGTGGGCAGCTTGGAGGTGGTCCTGAGGTTCCCGGAGGGCTGCGGGCTCCTCTGAAGCAGCCCACTGTTGCTGGAGGGCATGGGCTGGTCTATCTCCTGGGAGCAGTCTGCCATTTTCTGGGGGTTGGGCAGAGCTGCTTGAGAGGGAGTGGTCTTCCTCTTGCAGGATCACTCTGTTGACCTCTATTGACAAAGCTTATCATTCTGCCCACTGGCAAAGGAGATGTTCGCAGAGTCTAACTTCAGGATTACAGACTGGGGTATGGGCGGCGGGGGTAAGGGTGACAACCATGGATTTGGAGCTGAGATACTATAAATTGATAACTGGCCCAGAAGGATTAATTTATTGTTATAATTCTAAGATACAGTATCATAAGTCAGAACTTTCAAATAGCTATAATTTCATTCTCTGCTTGGTGCTTTATGATGAGCTAATTATGTTTTCCATAACTATTTTTTAGTTGACTCATTATAGTATTATATTATGTTTTCAGAGACTGACCAAAAAATTGTTCTCTACTTTGTTTCTTCTTTCTGAGAAGTACCCTTATCATAGCTGTAATAGATCTCTAGGCAGTGTAGTCACATAGCTACTGACAGGGGTAGATTTAAAACAAAACTAGACCCGGCCTCAAAACACTGAACTCTGCCTGTGTGTGGTAAGCACAACTAACCCCATTTTGCATTTACGGATAAATAAATGATGCTTGGCAACTGTTGCCCCCAAATTTGCATTTCAGTGGCCTAGTAATGTCCCATCACTTACCTACTACTTCCCAGGGATGTTAGTGATAAGGAATAATTAATGATTTGTTAACAAGATGAGATCTTTGATTATAATGTACAATAGATGTACAAATTGTATATTTAACTTTCATTTGCCTTTTAATTGCTATGGATTTCTGGGCCTGCTCCTAGCTACTTTATCAGACTGAAGAAATGGTTTCTATAATCTCTTATCCTCAGTCCCACTGGACATTACAGTGTATTTTCTCCAAAATAGAAAAAGCAGTCCAGTTCCATCATGTGTTGTAAAATGTTGCACAGCCATCCATTTTAGCCACAGTCGTCATTTCACTGGGACAGCATTCTGGGAGTTAAGAAAGAATAAAAATGGCAAGCAGATGATTTACTAGTGCTTTCGTGTTGAATGGTTTAAAGGGGGAATGCTACTGGCAGGTGGAAACACTAGAAAAGAATTTTGGGCCAAGAGAAGGTAATGTATTAAGCCCAACCTCATTTAAAATTCTACTTTGTCTGACTGACCATTAAGTCACAGAGCAGTCTGCTCCAGATGTCTCCACTGTCAGTTCTGTGACCTCCCAGAGCTTCATAAGGCCATTGGCTAGAGTGGAACAGGCCACTCTGCTTCTGGGAAGAGAAGAGTTCTGGGCAGTAGCACACGTCCTAAAATATTGATGTGCCCACTGCTAAAGTACAGCAGTATTATATGATTATATGCAGTATGTCATTCAAGCTGTTTTCATTGCCCAGAAAGCATTATGCTGAACCTATAGGTTAATTTTGGTAACTGCAAAACAGAGTTTGCCTCTGTGGACATCTATATAAGACATGTATGCATAGTTTTATAATGTACTTTTTCAATGGATGTAAAATATTGAAAAGTTGCTGTCTTTCATATTTACTGCCTCCCTTAAAACTTGTATAAATAGTCACCCAGGTGCACAAAGATGGAAGCCTGTGTGACTCTTCTCTTTAAAGGCATATGTTGCTGGTATAGTGATAGTAAGGACTCTGAAGTATCAATTATTATCTTGTATCTCATGAGTTGCCATTCTCGAAAGTCAGAGATGGTCAAATATTGGCAATTTCATATGGTTCAACCTAATACCAAAGTATCAACTCTGCTATGATAAAGAAGAGCACCAAGTCATGAAAGCAAATTATATAAGCCAGAACTTAAATTAACAACCACTTGTTATTAGAAATTGATGACAGGCAGAGACAGAAATGATGTCTAGGAAAGTATTCAATAAAACTGAGTGATTAAAAAAAAAACTGAGTGATATATGACTCAGTCTGTACGGCAGCAGCAGAAGTGAGGTGTGATCCTCATCACTATATCGGCAGAAAATATTTTGGTCAACAGATTTTTCAGTCTCTGAACAATGAGTTTTATGCCTAGGGTTATATAAATCCTTGCAGATAAATCATTTGCTTATGTGGTTGCCTTCCCGACTTACCTAGCACAGCAGATTTTTGTTTCTAAACTCTTTGCTGCCTTTCTGACTTTTAAAGATCAAGGTGATTGCCCCTTGGTGACATTGTACACTAGTGCCTAGGGTGACGCTTTTGTTTCATACTTAATGACAGCCTTGCCTAAAAAGGTATTAGAAAGTACCTCATCCAGCCACCTTTGAGATTGTGCATTTTCTATTGGTCTACTTTTATATCCTAATATTTTCTAAAAATGAGAGCCACTGAGGTTTTTCAGTTCTGTGAATGCAGTGGTAGTTAGTTTGATATTATTTTTAGTAATCTTCATTCTTGTGGTAAGATGTATTTGTTCTTTTGAAAGTTGAGCTGGATAATGAATATCCATTAGTAGAACAGTGGCCAGTTGACATGTTTGTTTTTCTATTATTAGTGAAAGTTGGATTTGGGGTTGTTCAGTCAACCTCAAGACAATTGCTATGGACAGGGGAAGACCTCATTGCCATCTCACTGGTGAGAAGCAGTCACAGTTTCCAATTATCCACATAGGAATTTATTTAAACATTTTGATTGCGACCTAGTCTGATTCAACTTTACTGTAGTTCACAATATATTTAAATTACAGTGAGCCATCCATAGAACTCCTTAGTAATGATTCACAACTTCCATTTAAAGTGCAGCTAATACACTGTTTATAAGTTAATGGGTTGATACTTATCTTGAATATGAAAATGCAAAGACTAATTTTTAATGCAGTGGTATTTTTCAAAAGCTCAGCTATTAATGAAATTATTAATTAGAAGTGTTTTGCACTTAATCACTTACAAACATGGTTAACATTAACCTCACTTTTGGGCAATGATGTGTTTTTCGTGGCCTTTTGATTCCAAGATACTTAGATGCTTTTACATGGGGGCGTTATCATATTTTTCAAAACTTACCGTGTGGAAAGTAGAGATTGGCAGTTACTCCCGCCTCCCACATGTGGAAACCAAGATAAGTAATGTAGTTCATTCCTGACAGAAAGGAACAATCTAGTATGCAGAGTCTTTTGTTCTCAATTATGATTATTACGTGACTGTGTAAAAGTTCATGTTTGAATGTGTTATCTTACCGAGGAAACTTCACTTTCAAATATCCTTTTCTTTAGCTTCTTCTGTCAAAATGCCAGAACCTTCATGTTATGGTTGTCTCTAGATGAACTAAAAAATGTTTTAAAATTTTAAATTGTTTTATAGAACAGTGGGAAGATTGGGAGGGATGGAGCAGGTTGAAGTAGATATTAGGGCAAAGATTCTGAATGCAGAAAATCGAAATGAAGCTATTTACAAGTAGAATAAGAAAGCATGTAGATAACCTCACAGATATTGAAGGATAAATATGGCTGAGAGGGTATGTAAAGGCAGAACTTTGATGAAAAAAAGACTGAAAGTTAAAATTAAGCCTAAAATCTAAGATACCTAAAGCAACTGAGAAACTTCTACATTGTATTAATTTCCTTTTTGATTATAGATCATTTTTAGAAGGTATTATTAAGGATTTCTGTTCCATTTCTAATTACTTTTATTCTAATGGATTTAGAGATACTACTAATTTTATTCTTTTATTCTAATGGATTTAGAGTCCACTACGAATTTACAATTCAGCACATACAATCTGATTTATATTTAGTGGTAATTATAATTACTTGAGATTTTATTTATATTTATTATGCAATCATATAAGTGTTAAAAGAAGACTAATCTGATGTGGAAACACATCTGTGTATAACGACTCAAAATCCAAAAGCGATTTATGTATTTATATTTACATAAGATACTATAAGCAAGGTTAAAAGGCAATAAAAGTAACAGCAGCAAATTGAAACAGAAACACATCAATTTATTTTGATCCAAGAACTCAAAATGGTGCTGGGGGGAAATCATACAAACCTCAGTGTCACTGTTGAATGATGCTAGAGAATTAACTTGCTATTTTGAAAACTGGTAAAGGGAAATAAACATTTATCTTTGTTTTTACAAAAATGTACCTCAGCATAATCAAATGGTCGATGAGAGAAAATTCTTCTTTATAACAGTATTTCAACCAATAAATGAAGAAGGGATAATAGAATATCACCATTTTGCTGCCCTAATTAACGGACCTGGGCAATAACTCCTAATATCACCAAAATAGAGACAGCCAGACATTATATACTTGATGGAAATACATAACAGCATCTAAGAAATAGTAAAAAATAAACAAATAAAAAAATTCAGACCTGAATCTGTTCATCCAATTTACAAGAAATACAAAAGTCAGAATGCTTTAAATATCACCATAGGGATAGAATCAGCAGACTCCAGATTTTAGAAAACTCTAGGTACCAAAGAACTGATTTCTTCCAGGAAAGGGGGAGGAGGCAACCTGTAGATTAAGAGATATAAGAGATGTATTTGGATTATGATTGGAAGAGACAAACATAAATAAATGAAGGAAAGAAAAAGAAAAGGAGGGAAAGAGGGAAAAGAAGGAGAGTTAGAAAGAGGGGGACAGAAAGAGAATCAATAAAATGTGAAGGCCGTCTGGCTGTTTGATGATATTAAGGAACTATTGATAATTTTGTTTAGGTAGGATAATAGCATTGTGATTATGTCTTTTAAAAGTCCCAGTCTTTTAGACATATATACTGAAATGTTTATAGATGAGGTTTGCTACAAAGTAATTCAAGGCGTTGAGGAGAGTGAGGATGTAGATGAATGAAACAAGATCGGCCAGGAGTTCAAAACTGTTGAAGCTGGATGATGGTTACAACAAGATTGATTATCCTTTTTCTTTCTACTTTTGTCTAAGTTTGAAATTGATGTCTAACAATGGAACTGTCTGTCCTACAGAGTAGTGAACTCCTTGCCACTGGACTCTGTTCTGAACCTGTAGGTCTGCAGTGGGGCCATGAATCTGTGTTTTCATTAAGCTCATCAGGTGATTCTAGATATCAGCCAGGATTAGAAACCTAGAGGCCAGATCACCTCTAAAGTTTCTTCTAATTCTGAGCTTTCTAAGTCTGTATTTCTTTGAATGGTATGAACAAGGTGTGCTTCAGAAATTCAGGGACAAAATAGTTGTAGGGACCAGCAAAACCTTGGTAAATATAGTGAAACTTACCCGAGACCTCGAGAGATAGTTAAACTATGGACAGTGGAATGTGAATCAAGTCCATTCATTCATTCCAAAAATATTTTTAATGCTTCTCAGTGCCAGACAGTGTGCCAAGAGCTGGGATATGGCTGTGGTCAAAACAGTTACGATGATGATTATTTTGGACTTCCATTTATTATGGAAGCTTTGTGTTACCATAAAGAGAATACTGATTTCTGAGACTGGAGCTTTGACTTCTGGACCTGCCATATCACTTGCTCTCTAATTTAGAGTAAGCCACACAGCCTTTCTCAGCCTTTGTTTTCTGATCTATTGTCACAAGAAGGTGAGACCATCCTAGCTCTTGACTTTTGTAAAAACATGATGCATGAAAATATTTTGCTCTATAGATTTTGCTATATCTGTGGATGGTGTGTTATATGGGACCACATTTCTTACCCTTTCAGTAGCCATGAAATTTGCTTGCCACTGGAGGCGGCTGGGAGTATCTTCCCTTTTTCCTGCCTCTGTAATACAGTTCTATAAACATACGTTTAAGATGGCATAATTAGATTCTCTCCATAACCTGAAATAGGTCTGGTCTTAAGCTCATTTACTGTCTTAGAACAGAATTGATCTTGCTTTCACATTTAATTCACCCTTTACAGATTTTGAGAGGAAGAAAAATAGCATTGCTAGCTCAGTGTAACTAGGCCAGAGTTAACAGGGGAAAGTTGGAAAACCAGTGTTATAATATTTGTTTGCCTTTCTCTGTCTTCCTTTTAAGTATTGATATATGTAGATCATTCAGGTAAATAGTTCTGGCCTCCTTGAGGCGCTTGCCAGTTTGGCTTCACTTTTCATACACGTTAAAATGATTCTGCGCTTACTCAATTGTCATGAGCCAATTTACAGTTTCTGGGATTACCAGGAGAAAAACAGCAGGATGTATTTCATTTGCAATATTAAACATAAAATCCCTTTGCAGATGTCATCTTACGTCTGGAATATGACATAGCCTATTCCTTTAAAATAAATATTATACATAATAGTGAAGAGAACAGAGGATTTCAAGTCAGGGAAACTGTAATCTGACATTACTAACAGTATGACCTAGATAGAATAAGTTATTTAAGGTTTGTGAGAAGCAGTTTTCCATATCTTCAGCACTGAAATTAATATCATATTCTTCCCTGGGTTCTTTTCAGAGTGAAATACCACCCATAAAGCACCCAGCACAATGCCTGCCACCTACCAGACAGTCAGCAAATAAAATTTCCCTTTCTTCCTTTCTTTCTTTCCCTTTCCTTTATTCATTTGTTTTACTATTTTTTCTTACCTTTTGGTAGAATGCTTTTCAAAGTATATTTTTAGAAGGACTGGAGTCCAAGTAGTTTTCCTCTTTTAAAAAAAGTCTATTTTTGAAGTCTTAGTATAATATACAAATAAATATCTGTGACTGAAGAAAATAATTAAGGAACAAATTTCTATGTACTTATATACAGGGAGATGGAGGGAGAAGAATGTATCAAGAACCTCCCCTGTGTCAGGCCTGGTGCGTGTTGTATCTTTAACAGTCCTAATAACTCCAGAAATAGGTCTTCTCCCCCTGCCCAATTGGATCTCATTAGATGAGGAAACTGACACCCAATTTAAGTTACCTAAGATCAAGCTGTTATCAACTTGTAGTTTGGGGATTAGAAACCAGATCTTACTTCATCGCTGTCTACTGCTATCCATGGGTTTTCAGTCACTGGAGAGAGGAGGGTAGCTTTTGCCTCCTAACTGGAAGGAAGCAGGGGCAAGGTGTGGAGTGGGGAACCAGATCAGCATCACCGGGAGGACTTCTTCAAATTACACTCAGGGTACTCTGCTCCCCCTCCATTTTGAGATCCTTTTCCTGCAGTAGTAAGACATGGTTTGGTAGCATGTCATATTCTTCAAGTAGGTTGGGATAGACAGATTGAGCACTATTGTTCTATGAACAATATGTCTATGAAATTATCATGTAATTATATCAAATTAAATCCATATATGGATGTAAAGTTTGAAAAATGTTTTGAAAATATTATTTCTTTATTGCTCCCAGACAATTTAGAAGTATTTGACATTTTTATATGTGCTGTGCATAATATCAGAAATAAATACTGTGGTATATTTTTTCAGGTTATACCTAGCTGCCAATGACAGTAGAATAGCAGAAAACTGTATTTTCTATTGTGGTTTACAGCATTACTTCTTTCAACTTTTATTGAAAATGCAGACTGGTTTACAGTGCTTTTCAATCTATATTTGATTATAAAAGAATTAACTAATGAAAATTAAGCCATATGTAGCTGTTTTGCAAATTTATTAAAAAAGAAACTACATTTGAGGGAAAATTTTTAAAATATTAAAACCATACAATAGCCAATAAGGTATAGGGCAGCTAATTGCTTCCTGTCCCTTTCGAAATTACTCAGCCTGAAAAAAGATAGCACATATTGATTTACTGTATAGTAAATGTCCCATGTCCCTGCTTCTCTAATACCCAGATGCACACACACTGCACATACCACACGGCAGTAGCAGCAGGGAACTGCATACCGACCCGTTTCTTTCATCAAACTTCTGTAATAACAAAATTAGGATGGAACATTTTCCTCCTTTGTAAAAGGAAATAGCATAAAACCATTAAAACTCAAAAAATGAATGGCAGTGTAGTATTATCTTGAATGCGTGATGTGTGTGTTTGCTTTAAAGCTCAAAAGAAAAACAAGTTTCCCAAGGAAAAAAATATTTCTTGGTGATGTAGTATCAGTTAATTCATATGCGTAAGATATTTGTATCAATTAATATATCTATTTTCATTTGTAATATTAGAAGCAATGTCAAAACTTAGACTATGTTTGATCATTTTTTTGAAGTTAATATGAAGATTATACAAATTCAAATTGTTCAGATTCAAATTCAAACTTGCCAGTGTGGTCTTTTGCTTTATTTCAGGAATGATCCACTAATCTAGAGAATGGGAGTTTTAGTCATATATGTTGTAACTCCTGCTGTTCGTGAGTTTTCTATAAGCATCTGATTTTTTTTCAACATAGACTTCGAAAATGCTAGTTTTTTTGTTTGTTTGTTTGTTTTGTGGTACGCGGGCCTCTCACTGTTGTGGCCTCTCCCATTGCGGAGCACAGGCTCCGCACGCGCAGGCTCAGTGGCCATGGCTCACGGGCCCAGCCGCTCCGCGGCACGTGGGATCCTCCCGGACCGGGGCGCGAACCCGTGTCCCCTGCATCGACAGGAGGACTCTCAACCACTGCGCCACCAGGGAAGCCCGAAAATGCTAGTTTTTTTTTTGTTTGTTTGTTTTTTTTTTTGTGGTATGCGGGCCTCTCTCTGCTGTGGCCCCTCCCGTTGCGGAGCACAGGCTCCGGACGCGCAGGCCCAGCGGCCATGGCCCACGGGCCCAGCCGCTCCGCGGCACGCGGGATCCTCCCAG
>NC_041232.1:70443108-70448899 GCF_002837175.3 Physeter macrocephalus
TGGGATCCTCCCGGACCGGGGCGCGAACCCGGTTCCCCTGCATCGGCAGGCGGACGCGCAACCACTGCGCCACCAGGGAAGCCCGAAAATGCTAGTTTTGATTGTCCTAAAGCCAAATCAGTAAAATCAGTGAGAAGTTTAAAAAGAAAAATCTTATAGGCGAAGCTGTTTTGAAGGATAATCTGTAATTACTCATGTAAACATATATTTCAGGAGTGTAATAGCATGTGTACGTTCCTTTTTAATTTTAAATGAATGTAAATTATTGTCTGATTTTTAGGTGTGATCATGGTTGCTTCTGTAGGTCAGATAGTTCAGGAATTCATTGTATTATAGTATATTATGCTTTATCTTGAAAGGATCAGAGCATCCTTATTTGTAGAAGAGGGGATTTTGTGATTGGAATGACTTCTCCTTTATTAGATTGTATGATACTTAATATATTTCTGTGTATCCTTTACATCAAAAAATATGTATCACCCCCACCTCCCCCCAACAAGTTTCTTTGGAAATATATTTGTCCCCTTTGACATTAACATCTATTCCCAAAAGAGCTCTGTTTTAGATTTTCATGGAGCTTCGTTGATGGCTGTCTTGTAAACCCACCAGCACCCCTTTCATCCCAGGATTCTGAATTCAGGCTTAGCTGCTCCAGCATGGCTGCTGTTTACTGGCGAGTTCCCATTAACACAGCCACAACTCCTGGGTTAGATAATGGACTCAAAGGTTAAGAGCAGAGGATCTCCACAGCTCCAATCAGCAGGGCTTTTCCAGGGCTAATTACCTCTTTGCTGCGCTGACTCTAATGTGACATGTTTATTGCCTTAACTAACAACTCATTAGCTTAGTTGATGTTTTTGTCAATATTAATTCGTTCATTTAAGCCAAGTCAAAGCTTAAACAAAGATGTCCAGACTGAGAAACGGGCAGCAGAGTGACTTTTGTTTGCTCATCTTTTTTTTCTCCCTTTACTCAACTTCAATAAAATAAATGTGCAGAAAGGAAACGTTTAGAGTGCTTGTATTGAGAATGTTGGTATTCGTTTGCCTGCATGTAGAACAATTCTGACCTTATTTCTCCTGTGGTTACTCTAGTCCCCATGTCACACCTTCCTAATATTTAGTGTCTACTAAGGGTGACTATCTCTACTCTTTGACTGTGTATCTATAAAGGGTTAATGTACAGCAGCTTCTTGTTCCAGTTGAATGTTTTATTGTGGTTATTAGAAAAGAGATCAAGTAATTTTTCCTATGATTTTAATCTCCACTAGACTGCCTATAAAATTACTTTGAGATTTATCTTATAATGATCACTAAGTTATTTAATTAGCCTGTGTGAATTATTTAAAAAGAGGAGGCAGTTATAAACTTATCGTGAAACATTTCAGGGTTTTTTGCCATACTTTTGATTAGCATTAATAGTATTTCTCAGAGACTGTCACTGTTCTGATTTTATGTATTTTTAAATAATAATTAAATTCTAGAAGCTCTAGAATAGTACAAATGGGTAAAATAACTGAGCATGAGTCTTTGATCAGGTAGTAGGTCGATTACTTTGTAGCGGCACATCAGCATTTTCAGAACCGTGTAATACATTTAATTGGCAAATCCCTCTCACACGATGTTTAATGGTGTACAGATGACCAGAAAGGGTTAAGATCAGACGTGAGCCGGGGCTGCAGTGTTAGGAGAGTTTCTTCTCTAGAAAAAGGCCAGTCTCTGCTTAGAAGGCCAGAGATTCACTCTGATTGGTTGGTTCCTGGAGGTGATCAGGCCTAGAGAAGGCTGATAGAAGCTATGCATAGAACATGGTGAGAAATACGTGTCACATAAACCAGAGGAACTCCTATCTATTTCCTCCACCTTTCTGTACCTGTAGAGTGTTCCTTGGACACCAAATTGTTATCAGTAGTCATGAGAAATCACTGTCCCAGAAAACAAAAATAATTTGTGTAATTGTTTGTCACCTTTTGCAGCGTCTTCCCTCTCTATCACTTGCTAGGCTCTTACTCTGCTTTATTTTTCTTCACAGGACTTAGTACTACTCGGCGTATCTATTTGTTCATTTGGTTGTTTTGTCCCAACTAGAGTGTGAGCTTCATGAGAGTACAGACTTGATTGACCTGCACTTAGAACAGTGCCTGGTCCACAGCAGGCACTCAGGAAATACTGAATGAATGAAAGGATCACCCAGCTAATAGGTGCTGGAGCTAGAAGTTGAACCTGGTGGTCTCTTGCTTCACAACCCCCACTCCGCTTTGTCTTTGGGAACAAGACATAGAAGTATTTAGATCATTCAAGTAAAGATTCCACAGATTAATGGATTTTTGTTTTTTTACTTCTTTGACATCATAAGCATCTGTTTCTACTATTTTACATCTTTATTGCTGACCCCCAGATTGTCAAACAATCAGCACTTTTTACCTTCCTTAGAGCGGAAAAGGGCCATATGCACTAAGTAATATCCTTTTGTTTATGGGACGGTAAGACTCTTATTTTAGTCTACCATCCAAAATACACGAAGTACCAAAAGCAAAATGAGATTAAATTTCACTGTATGACACAATTAGTTTGAAACTCAGTCGAACAGAAAAAAATGCACTTTCAATCAAGCAGCACTGGATTTTATACTCTTCTGATTATAGGACAAGAAACAGCTACTTTCTTTGAATTAGGACTGTTTTGACTAAGCTGGTATTAGATTAATGAGTTTTAAAATATCTTTGTTAAATTAACTTCCTAATTTAACAAAGTTACTTTATGCTTTTTATTAAATGAAATGATGACTTAGTTTTTATGCAATACAGGATGTAAAAAGTTTAAAAGTAGTTTTTCATAACTGTATTAATACAAAGCATCTCGTTATAGAAGTGTTTATTAATTATTCCATATCCATGAATAATGCACACTGCATTGGAATTATTTTTAATCAAATCAGTTACCTATCTAAAGCAAAGAAATAGAATTCTAGATGGCACTCTGCCATCCCTGTTCTTTGATGGACATTAGCAAGTGGGAAAAGGCTTCATTCAGTTGGTTACACTTTGAAATAAGTGGCCAATCATTATTAATTCATTTTGCACTCATTGTAATGGCATAAATCATCATAAATTCATTTGGTTTAAAGTAAATATAATATGTTCTCCCACAGGAAGTTCCTTGTAATTGAGCTATTAATTAGTACATTTTTTTAATATGACCTTTTTTTTTTTTCCTTCTCTACTCTTCAGAGCCAAGGATAGTTAGTGGCCATTTCTTTATTCATGATTTTCTTTTAAGTATGATGAACCAGTTTATCTTAACTCTTAACTAGGCCTGTTGACTGGCCTAAGAGGGACCAAAGCCCAGGAAAATGGTTACATATATTGCCTACTAGCAGGACAACAGTAATAATTGTCAGTAATCTCTAAGGGCGCTTGGAAAATTCTCTGAAATGCTTTGGTTTTGTAATAATTCCAGTAAGAAAATTTCATTCTCTCTTGGTAAACATAGTTTGATTCTGGCTTCTGGTTTTTTTTTTCACTGTGCTTTGAACAGTGTGCTAACATTGTTCATTGTGCTGTGGAGAAGTCAAGGTACTGTCGGGTTCAGTCTCTACCTTTGCATTAGAAATGCAAAAGGGGAAAAAAGTGGAATAGCAATATAAAAGTATCATTTATTATCGAATAATGGTGAAAATGATAACCTGATGGTTATAGAAATATATAGCTATAGTTCTTTGTAGCTAATAAAGTCCTTTCATATAATAGGCACTTATTAAATGTAGAGTACATTAATAAAGTGAGTCTACACTTTGTGATAAGGATACAAAAATGATCCAGGAAACAAATTCATTATTTCCTAAGTAATAGCCTCAGAGCGTGTGTGTGTGTGTGTTTGCGTGTGCGTGTGTGTGTGTGTGTGTGTGTGTGTTACAGCTTGTATGTTAATCTTTTAAAAGAGCGGGTCATCATAACCAGCTAGATAGGGTAAAAATCTTTTTAATTAACATTTTTCCTTGGTCAGTTCATGACGGGACAACAGTCATCTTGCCAAAGCAACAAGTTAGCCACTGTATAATACTATAACCACAGCTTACATAGGCTTTATTTTGCTATCTCTGTGTCAATCCTTTTCTCATTTTTAGCATTTTGCTGTTACAGCAAAGTGTAAATATTTTCTTGCAGCTTTGTGCCTTTGTAGCACTTTTAAAAAATGGTAAGATTAAAGTTGGGACACTATAAAAAGAAAAGCTTGAGATAAAAAGCTTGAAATAAAACGGCACTAAAATATGAGCTATCATTATTACTGTTGACTGCATGACAACAGAATTACTTTCTCAACAGCTAAAGGGTCTAAGTTAATTGTGATTTTATCCAATTCTGGATTTTCGTGCTTTCTGCTTTTTAAGGAGCTTTGTTTTGATTTGATTTGTTTCCAGAGTTCTGAGGCTGTGTGCATTTTGGTAGTTCCTTTGAGCATTTGACTAGACCTACAGGGTGATGGGGGTGGGTGGGTGGTGCTATGCGTTAAATTCTCACTATAAAGCTACCGTAGTGTCTGTACTAACCCATCTTACAGGTAGGAAAGGCTAATTATCTGATAACTGGGCCTTGAATATGGTCACAGATCGCCTTGAATAATGCTGAATTCTGTCTGTTAACAAGTTGAGTTAGGAGCCCCTTGGCATTCTCAGAAAAGAACCAGTGAGCAGTCATAGGACTTACCAGTTGTGATGCTTATAGTGGGGAAGTACCGTTGCAGTTCCTCATGACAGTAAACTTACTACAAATGGCAGCTGTTTCCAAACTTTCCAATATCATGGGCCAGTAAAATTTCCAAAAATAAAATTTGGGAGTATTTAGCAGTGCTGTGTTTTATTTTGCTGAGTGCAAATACTAAAAAAATACCACTGTCTTTATCATTTTATTAAAGAAAAACCCTTTTGTTCACCAAAAATGTAGTAAGAACATAACCTTAGATTAAGCACTCCTTTAAACTGAATAAATTTAGCTTCATGAAAAGGACATACTACACTGTCTGTGTTTTACCATTTCACCATAGAGCCATGGAAACTTTGCCATAGACCAGCACAGGTTTATAGCAGACACTTGGAAATTTCTGATCTGTGCATAATTTTATTGACTGTGCTGGGCACATTCAGTGTAAAGTAATTTTCAGTATTTGCCAAAGCAACAATTGTATATTAAGTACTTACTGAACTATAAAGCGCTGTGCTAAGCCTCATGCAAAAAAAAAAAAAAAAGTTTTTTTTTTAACATCTTTATTGGAGGATAATTGCTTTACAATGGTGTGTTAGTTTCTGCTTTATAACTGAGTGAATCAGTTATACATATACACATGTTCCCATATCTCTTCCCTCTTGCGTCTCCCTCCCTCCCACCCTCCCTATCCCACCCCTCTAGGTGGTCACAAAGCACCGAGCTGATCTCCCTGTGCTATGTGGCTGCTTCCCACTAGCTATCTATTCTACGTTTGGTAGTGTATATATGTCCATGCCACTCTCTCACTTTGTCACAGTCTACCCTTCCCCCTCCCCACATACTCAAGTCCATTCTCTAGTAGGTCTGCGTCTCCATTCCCTTCTTACCCCTAGGTTCTTAATGACCTTTTTTTTTCTTAGATTCCATATATATGTGTTAGCATACGGTATTTGTTTTTCTCTTTCTGACTTACTTCACTCTGTATGACAGACTCTAGGTCCATCCACCTCACTACAAATAACTCAATTTCATTTCTTTTTATGTCTGAGTAATATTCCATTGTATATATGTGCCACATCTTCGTTATCC
>NC_041232.1:70449372-70487174 GCF_002837175.3 Physeter macrocephalus
TCTGACCGGTGTGTGATGATATCTCATTGTCGTTTTGATTTGCATTTCTCTAATGATTAATGATGTTGAGCATTCTTTCATGTGTTTGTTGGCGATCTGTATATCTTCTTTGGAGAAATGTCTATTTAGGTCTTCTGCCTATTTTTGGATTGGGTTTTTTGTTTTTTTGATATTGAGCTGCATGAGCTGTTTTTAAATTTTGGAGATTAATCCTTTGTCAGTTGCTTCATTGGCAGCTATTTTCTCCCATTCTGAGGGTTGTCTTTTGGTCTTGTTTATGGTATCCTTTGCTGTGCAAAAGCTTTTACGTTTCATTAGGTCCCATTTGTTTATTTTTGTTTTTATTTCCATTTCTCTAGGAGGTGGGTCAAAAAGGATCTTGCTGTGATTTATGTCATAGAGTGTTCTGCCTATGTTTTCCTCTAAGAGTTTGATAGTGTCTGGCCTTACATTTAGGTCTTTAATCTGTTTTGAGCTTATTTTTGTGTATGGTGTCAGGGGGTGTTCTAATTTCATACTTTTACATGTACCTGTCCAGTTTTCCCAGCACCACTTATTGAAGAGGCTGTCTTTTCTCCACTGTATATTCTTGCCTCCTTTATCAAAGATAAGATAACCATATGTGCATGGGTTTATCTCTGGGCTTTCTATCCTGTTCCATTGATCTATATTTCTGTTTTTGTGCCAGTACCATACTGTCTTAATTACTGTTGCTTTGTAGTATAGTCTGAATTCAAGGAGCCTGATTCCTCCGGCTACGTTTTTCTTTCTCAAGATTTCTTTGGCTATTCGGGGTCTTTTGTGTTTCCATACAAATTGTGTAATTTTGTGTTCTAGTTCTGTGAGAAATGCTGTTGTTACTTTGACAGGGATTGCATTGATTCTGTAGATTGCATTGGGTAGTATAGTCATTTTCACAATGTTGATTCCTCCAATCCAAGAACATGGTATATCTCTCCATCTGTTTGTATCATCTTTAATTTCTTTCATCAGTGTCTTCTATTTCTGCATACAGGTCTTTTGTCTCCTTAGGTAGGTTTATTCCTAGGTATTTTATTCTTTTTGTTGTAATTGTAAGTGGGAGTGTTTCCTTAATTTCTCTTTGAAATTTTTCATCATTAGTGTATAGGAATGCAAGAGATTTCTGTGCATTCATTTTGTATCCTGCTGCTTTACCAAATTCATTGATGAGCTCTAGTAGTTTTCTGGTTGCATCTTTAGGATTCTCTGTGGATAGTATCATGTCATCTGCAGACGGTGACAGCTTTACTTCTTCTTTTCCAATTTGGTTTCCTTTTATTTCCTTTTCTTCTCTGATTGCTGTGGCTAAACTTCCAAAACTATGTTGAATAATAGTGGTGAGAGTGGGCATCCTTGTCTTTTTGCTGTACTTAGAGGTAATGGTTTCAGTTTTTCACCATTGAGAATGATGTTGGCTGTGGGTTTGTCATATATGGCCTTTATTATGTTGAGGTAAGTTCCCTCTATGCCTACTTTCTGCAGGGTTTTTATAATAAATGGGTGTTGAATTTTGGCGAACGCTTTCTCTGCATCTATTGAGATGATCATATGGTTTTTCACCTTCAATTTGTTAATATGGTGTATCACGTTGATTGATTTGCGTATACTGAAGAATCCTTGCATTCCTGGAATAAACCCCACTTGATCATGGTGTGTGATCCTTTTAATGTGCTGTTGGATTCTATTTGCTAGTATTTTGTTGAGGATTTTTGCATCTATGTTCATCAGTGATATTGGCCTGTAGTTTTCTTTCTTTGTGACATCTGTGTTTGGTTTTGGAATCAGGGGGATGGTGGCCTCGTAGAATGAGTTTGGGAGTGTTCCTCCCTCTGCTTTTTTTTGGAAGAGTTTGAGAAGGATAGGTGTTAGCTCTTCTCTAAATGTTGGGTAGAATTCGCCTGGGAAGCCATAAGGTCCTGGGCTTCTGTTTGTTGGAAGATTTTTAATCACAGTTTCAATTTCAGTGCTTGTGATTGGTCTGTTTATATTTTGTATTTCTTCCTGGTTCAGTCTTGGAAGGTTGTGCTTTTCTAAGAATTTGTCCATTTCTTCCAGGCTCTCCATTTTATTGGCATATGGTTGCTTGTAGTAATCTCTCGTGATCCTTTGTAGTTTTGCAGTGTCAGGTGTTACTCTTCCTTTTTCATTCCTAATTCTATTGATTTGAGTCTTCTCCCTTTTTTTCTTGATGAGTCTGGCTAATGGTTTATCAATTTTGTTTATCTTCTCAAAGAACCAGCTTTCAGTTTTATTGATATTTGGTATCAGTTCCCTCATTTCTTTTCCATTTATTTCTGATCTGATCTTTATGAATTCTTTCCTTCTGCTGACTTTGGGGTTTTTCTGTCCTTATTACTCTAATTGCTTTAGGTGTAAGGTTAGGTTGTTTATTTGAGATATTTCTTGTTTCTTAAGGTAGGATTGTATTGCTATAAACTTCCCTCTTAGAACTGCTTTTGCTGCATCCTATAGGTTTTGTTTTATCGTGTTTTCATTGTCATTTGTTTGAGGTTATTTTTTGATTTCCTCTTTGATTTCTTCAGTGACCTCTTGGTTATTTAGTAGTGTATTGTTTAGCCTCCATGTATTTGTATTTTTTCCCGTTTTTCTTTTCCTGTAATTGATATCTAGTCTCATAGCGTTGTGGTCGGAAAAGATACTTGATACGATTTCAATTTTCTTAAGTTTACCAAGGCTTGATTTGTAACCCAAGATATGATTTATCCTAGAGAATGTTCCATGAGCACTTGAGAAGAAAGTGTAATCTGCTGTTTTGGGATGAAATGTCCTATGAATATCAATTAAGTCCATCTTGTTTAATGTATCATTTAAAGCTTGTGTTTCCTCGTTTATTTTCATTTTGGATGATGTGTCCATTGGTGAAAGTGGGGTGTTAAAGTCCCCTACTCTGATTGTTTTACTGTCGATTTCCCCTTTTATGGCTGTTAGCATTTGCCTTACATATTGAGGTGTTCCTATGGTGGGTGCATAGATATTTACAATTGTTATATCTTCTTGGATGGATCCCTTGATCATTATGTAGTGTCCTTCTTTGTCTCTTGTAATAGTCTTTATTTTAAAGTCTATTTTGTCTGATATGAGAATTGCTGCTGCAGCTTTCTTTTGATTTCCATTTGCATGGAATATCTTTTTCCATCCCCTCACTTTCAGTCTGTATGTGTCCCTAGGTCTGAATTGGGTCTCTTGTAGACAGCATAAGTATGGGTCTTGTTTTTGCATCTATTCAGCCAATCTTTGTCTTTTGGTTGGAGCATTTAATCCCTTCACATTTAAGGTAGTTATCGATGTGTATGTTTCTATTACCGTTTTCTTAATTGTTTTGGGTTTGTTATTGTAAGTCTTTTCCTTCTCTTGTGTTTCCTGCCTAGAGAAGTTCCTTTAGCATTTGTTGTAGTGCTGGTTTTGTGGTGCTGAATTCTGTTAACTTTTGCTTGTCTGTAAATGTTTTAATTTCTCTGTTGAGTCTGAATGAGATCTTTGCTGGGTAGAGTAATCTTGGTGGTAGGTTTCTGAGACTGTCCTCAATTTTTTTCATTCTTTTTTCTTTTTTCTGCTCTGTGGTAGTTATTTCCACTCTTTTATCTTCCAGATGACTTATCCGTTCTTCTGCCTCAGTTTTTCTGCTACTGATTCCTTCTAGAGAATTTTTCATTTCATTTATTGTGTTGTTCATCATTGTTTGTTTGCTCTTTAGTTCTTCTAGGTCCTTGTTAAACGTTTCTTGTATTTTGTCTATTCTATTTCCAAGATTTTGGATCATCTTTACTATCATTACTCTGGATTCCTTTTCAGGTAGACTGCCTATTTCCTCTTCTTTTGTTTGGTCTGGTGGGTTTTTACCTTGCTCCTTCATCTGCTGCATATTTCTCTGTCTTCTCATTTCGCTTAACTTACTGTGTTTGGGGTCTCCTTTTCGCAGGCTGCAGGTTTGTAGTTCCCATTGTTTTTGTTGTCTGCCCCTAGTGGGTGAGGTTGGTTCAGTGGCTTATGTAGGCTTCCTGGTGGAGGGGAGTGGTGCCTGTGTTCTGGTCGGTGGGGCTGGATCTTTTCTTTCTGATGGGCAGGGCCACATCTGGTGGTGTGTTTTGGGATGTCTGTGAACCTAATATGATTTTAGGCATCCTCTCTGCTAATGGGTGGGGTTGTGTTTCTGTCTTGCTAGTTGTTTGGCATGGGGCATCCGGCACTGGATTTTGCTGGCCATTGGGTGGAGCTGGGTCTTAACTTTGAGACAGAGATCTCTGGGAGAGCTCTCACCGATTGATATTATGTGGGACCGGGAGGTCTATGTTGGCCCAATGTCCCAAACTCGACTTTCCCACCTCAGAGTCTCAGGCCTGAGCACCAAGATCCTGTCAGCCACACCGCTCAGAAGAAAATGGAGGAAAAAGGAAAGAAAAAGAATAATAATAAATTTTTAAAAAGTTTTTAATATAAAAATTGTTAAAATAAAAAATAATAATTATTATAAAAAAAGAAGAGAGCAATGAAACCAATAAAGAAATCCACCAATGATAACAAGTGCTAAAGATTAAACTAAGATAAACATAAAAATCAGAAACAAATCAGTCACAGACAGCAAACCCCAAGTCTACAATTGCTCCCAAAGTCCACCACCACAATTTTGGGATGACTTGTTGTCTATTCAGCTATTCCACAGCTGCAGGGTACATCAAGTTGATTGTGGAGATTTAATCCGTTGCTCCTGAGCCTGCTGGAGAAGATTTCCCTTTATGTTCCTTGTTTGCATACCTTCTGGGGTTCAGCTTTGGGTTTGGCCCTGCCTCTGCATGTAGGTCACCCTCTGGCATCTGTTTCCCACCCAGACAGGCTGTGGTTAGAGTGGCAGCTTATTAAGGGGCTCTGGCTCCCTCAGGCCATGGTTGGGGGTGGGGGGAGGAAGGTGTACGGAATGTGGGGCGAGCCTGCGGCGACAGTGGCCAGCATAAAGTTGCAACAGCCCGAGGTGCGCCGTGCGTTCTCCCGGGGAAGTTGTCCCTGGATCACGGGACCCTGGCAGTGGCGGGCTGCACAGGCTCCCGGGTGGGGAGGTGTGGAGAGTGACCTGTGCTCGCACACAGGTTTCTTGGTGGCTGCAGCAGCAGCCTTGGCGTTTCATGCCTGTCTCTGGGGTCCGCGCTGATGGCCGCAGCTCGTGCCCGTCTCTGGAGCTCGTTTAGGCGGTGCTCTGAATCCCCCTTCGCGCACCCTGAAACAATGGTTTCTTGCCTTTTGGCAGGTCCAGACCTTTTCCTGGACTCCCTCCTGGCTAGCCGTGGCGCACTAGCCCCTTCAGGCTGTGTTCACGCCGCCAACCCCAGTCCTCTCCCTGGGATCCGACCGAAGCCCGGACCTCAGCTCCCAGCCCCCGCCTGCCCCGGCAGGTGAGCAGACAAGCCTCTCGGGCTGGTGAGTGCTGGTCGGCACCGATCCTCTGTGCGGGAATCTCTCCGCTTTGCCCTCCGCACCCCTGTTGCTGCACTCTCCTCCGCGGCTCCGAAGCTCCCTTCCGCCACCCGCAGTCTCTGCCCGCGAAGGGGCTTCTAATGTGTGGAAACCTCTCCTCCTTCACAGCTCCCTCAAACTGGTGCAGGTCCCGTCCCTATTCTTTGTCTCTGTTTTTTCTTTTTTCTTTTGCCCTACCCAGGTACGTGGGGAGTTTCTTGCCTCTTGGGAGGTCTGAGGTCTTCTGCCAGCGTTCAGTAGGTGTTCTGTAGGAGCAGTTCCCTGTGTAGGTGTATTTCTGATGTATCTGTGGGGAGGAAGGTGATCTCCGCGTCTTACTCCTCCATCTTGAAGGTCCCGTTGGTCTTGCCCCTTTCTAATCACAACAGCCTAAATGTTGATCTCTCTAAAATGAAAATCTAATCAAACCCTTCATTTGCTTAAAACTTTCCAATCATTCCCCATTGTCACCAGAATGAACAAACTCTTAGCATGGCATATAAGGCCCTTTGTGATCAGGCTCTAAAAACCTGTCCTGCCGCGTGTCTCACTGTTATATTTCATCCAGCTTGTCCTCTTCCCTCTTGTCCATCGCCCCAACGCCTTCTCTTTCCACCAACGAACTTTCCAGCCATATTGAACTATGTGTAATCCCTTGGTCTGGTAGTGTTCTCTCTCATCTGCTGGTCTTCAGACATGCTATTCTCTCTGCCTAGAATGTTTTCTTTCCATACTCCTCTCCTGTGAGTGACGAAGTTTTACTTAGTCTTTAGGTTTTTGTATAGAGGTCACCTTTCCCTGGAAGCCTTCTTATATCCCTAAGATTGGGTTAAGCGCCGCTTTTAGGTTCTATCTTGATACCTTGTGCCTATAAATGTTCTAACACTCCTCATAATATATTCAAATTACCTGTTTGCTCACCTATATCCTGAGCTACAGTGAATTTTCTTGAGGGAAAGAACTGAGTATTGTTCTCTTTTGTTTCCCTGGCATTTAGTATAATATCAATATAACAGTACTCTATAAACAGTTCCTCAATGAATCTTTGGATAGAAAGTTTGGGACCAAATTGTGGAAAGTCTTGAGTGAATATCAGGCCAATTTGTTGAACTTCTTAATACTGCCACCAGGAGAGTCTTTTACGAAGGACTCAATCATGATGGCAGGTGGTAGCATCCTTCTCCACCTTGGTTACTCAGTGAGGCAATATTCCCCGATTGTGTAATAGTGGGGCACTTACATAAAATAAGTAAATATGTGCCTTTGTACAAAATTAGATTCCATCTTGAAGAGATTAAAATACAACCTTTATTGGGTACCTAAGGTTTAAGAAAAATTCTGAGATATAAAACTTAAAATTCATAAAATTCCATCACGAGATGTTTTTCTGTTAATAGAGAAGTGCTATCATTGTCTTAATTTTAGCTTTTTCATCACCTTGGTCCATATTGCAGAGCACCTATATTATATGGAGTCATACGACTTCCTAGATGTCAAGAATAACAGGAAAGTGGTAGATATTCTTGACAGTTTGAAATATCATTCTGGCAGACTGGGGCCAGGAGCTGCGTTAGAAGTGTACATGCAGTAAAGGCAGGTCTGTTATCCATTTTAGGTCCATAATGTGTGCAGAGCATTGTGCTAGGTGGTTTGGGAGATGCAGAGTTATATGAAACATACTTCCTACCCTCAAGGAGCTAACAAACTTGCTGAGGAGAAGGGAAATGCACCAAAATGCTTATATTTAAAGATAACTTGTGATAAGAGACACATAGGTACTGGCAGAAAATAGAGCATTGGATCTCTTTTTTTGAAGGGTTTTATATCTTTATGATCCACAGAACTTGGAGCTTTACATATTATATTTACATAGCTAAGTATGAGAGTAAAATTTTCAAATGCATGTATGAATGAAGTATGAATTTCTAGATGTTTTTCTCAAGGAGGCTTTCCATATCTGTGTACCTTTTTCGTTTATGGCAGGAGTTGTTAACCCAAGGTCCGTGGCCTCCTTGAAATCTTTCTGCAGAATTTGGTGGATATGTATGTGTATATAGTTTCCTGAGGAAAGGACTGATGGCTTTCAACAGATTCTTTTTATTTTTTTTTTATCTTGTAAAAACATTCTATTAGAATCTTTAAGGATTCTGTGACTGAGAAGAAATTCAGAGCCACTGTATAGAGAGTGCGTTCACAGACTTGTCTCAGCTTTACAATATCTTTCTCTTCACCCCCATTTCAATCCATTCTCATTTAACAATTGGCTATAGCATAGCCAATGAGTAAATGCTTTTATTTGTTGAGTGAATTAAAGTTTATATGCCATGTTCTTCATTTTAAAAACAGGCAAGTTCAACATGTTATTCAGAATGAGCCCTGACTGCCCTTCACTGAACACGCGCCAGTGAGGGCACTTGGCAGTACACTTCATTGTTTAATTCATTTAACACTCTGGACCTTCATGAGTGATAGCTATTATTATCCCCATTTTACAGACAAGGAAGCTGAGGCTCACTGAGTATCTTCCTAAGCCTGCCCCCTAGTAAGTTATAAAATCAGTTAATACTCTGTCTTGAATCTGAAGCCTCTGTTCCCTTTAACTAGTATGCTATGCAGTAATATGATTTATAAACTGTTTTGTTTCTTCCCCTCAACAAACAAACAAACAAAAAACCCTCTTCTAAGTTGCAGTTTGTTCTTCACAATCCCTGGTGTTTTGTGTTTTTTTAATGTCAAAATGCCTTTGGAAGTAGATGAGCTTTTGTAGCTTAATGACCATGGGCTTAGGTATACAAACGGTTAGCTTGATCTTCAACATAAAGAAATACGTATTAATTAAAATCTAGATCATTTCATCAGATTTAGAAGTAATATTGAGCTATTTTTAAAATTGCATAACAAACTTACGTGAAGAATTTACCACGTACTTGACGTCATTGTCTGCTATTGGTCCACCAGAATGTGGAGGAACAAATATGCTTGTCTGGGGCGGTGGCGGCGTGGAGTGGAGACTTTTAAAAACTACCCATTCTACCTTCTCCATCCCTCATCCCTGTTGATAATCGTTGCCTGTGATGAGAAGTGTTATTGATGAAGCATTTCGCGTATGAATTCTGTTAGATGCAGAAGAAAGATGAAGAAATACCATCTTACATTATTTGAAAGCATCTTCATTTTGCAGAATGCTGAGTAGGGAGAAGCATTGTTTGGAAGTTTAGAATCACTATTATGTTTTGAAATTATATATACTTATTTAAATATAGTTATTATGTAATTACAACACTTTCGAATATGGTATAAAATACTGTAGCCTAACTTATCTCTTTAAAGTACATGGCTAAACAAACTGTAAACTTGAGATCTTTTTATAATCTTACTATTCAAAACACCTTGTCAGTTAAAGTAAATTCAAAGTGGTTTATATTTTGAAAATAGGCTTCAAAGAAAACATCACAAAAGTAAAATTACTTTATTGCTCTGCCTTTTATTTTGTAATTTTAGGTAAGGCACTGACATTTCTTCTGCTGCAGCCACCAAGCCCCAAACTTCCTCCACACAGTACGATCCGAAGAACAGCCATTGATCTGATTGGACGTGGTTTCACAGTTTGGGAGCCTTACATGGATGTGTCTGCTGTCCTGATGGGGCTTCTTGAACTTTGTGCTGATGCCGAGAAACAACTTGCCAAGTACACGCTCCATTTCAGTTCATTTGGCCTTTATTCGTTTTGTTTTGTTTTGTTTTAGTAGAGGTCATTGATTACTGTTTATAAATTGCATATGGAGAAAAAAATAGACAAATATCTCAATATATGAAATTTTGGAAATAGACAATGAAAGGGAGATATGTTTCTGTCATTTTAACACAATTGGGATTTAGCTTTGAGCCAATGAATGATTTATCCGTGGCATAGTTTTAAATATATGTTTATTGTGCCTTGAGATATTATCAAGCTAATAATAATATAAACATATCACATATAAGGAAAATGATATATATAGTTGCTCAAAAATGTTTTACTGATACAATACCTGGCCAGTTTGGGGAATTACTCCTTTGCACTCATGTTAATTTTTAAACCAGCTTTATTGAGGTTTCATTTGCACACAGCAGAGGATCAGCCATAAGGAGGTTGCAGTGGTCCAGGGAGGCAGGGATGAGAGTCGAGGAATAGGAAGAGGACCCAAGGCAGTTCCTAAAATGAAACTGGGGCTGGTGATAGAGGTTAGTATTGACTTGAGAACCCAGCCTTCTGATTCCTGGAGGGAGTCTTTTTTGTTTTGTTTTGATGGTATAATATACATCTAACAGGAAATTTACTACAGTCTCTCTCTTAAAGGATACAATTCAGCAACATTCTCTGCATTCACAGTTATGCAGCCATCACCACTGCCTAGTTCCCCGTAGCAGTCACCCCAAATGGAAGCTCCATAGCCATTAACTCCAAACCCGTTGAGCAGTCCCTTTCCATTCTCCCCTCCCACTGTCCCCTGACAATCAATAATCTGCTTTCTGTCTCCGTGAATTTGCCTATTCTGAATATTTCATATAAATGGAATTATACAGTATGTGGCCTTTTGTGTCTGCCTTCTTTCCCTTAGCATAATGATTCCAAGGTTCATTCATGTTGCAGCATTTTTCAGTACTTTGTTTCTCTTTATAGTTGAACGGTATTCCATTCTATGGATATACCACATTTTATTTACCTATTCATCTGTTGATGGACATGTGGGTTGTTTCCACTTTGTTTGAACACCTAGTTTTCGTTTCTCTTAGGTAGATACCTAAAAGTGGAATTGCTGGGTCATGTGGTAATTCTGTGTTTAGCCTACTGAGGAACCACCAAACTGTTTTCCATAGCAGCTGCACCGTTTTATATTCCTACCAGCAATGCAGGAATTGTCTTTGCATCCTCACCAACATTTATTTTCTGGTTTTGTTGTTGCTTTTTTAGTATAGTCATCCTAGTGAGGGTGAATTCCTAGTGGTAGGAATTCTTGAACCGTCCCATGATGCCTCTCTTAATGTACAGGCAGACCTCGTTTTACTGTCCTTCACTTTATTGCGTTTCGCAGATGCTGTGGTTTTTTTTTTTTTTTTTTTTTTTTTTTTTTTTTTTTACACAAATCAAAGGTTTATGGTAACCCTGCATTGAGCAAGTCTGTTGGCACCATTTTTCCAACAGCCTTTGCTCATTCATGACTCTGTGTCTCATTTTTGTAATTCTAGCAATATTTCAAACTTTTTTATTACTATATTTGTTATGGTTGTCTGTGGTCAGTGATCTTTGATGTTATTTTTGTAATTATTGTGATTTTTTAGCAATAAAGTATTTTTTAATTAAGGTATGTACATTGGAAAAATACTTAATGATATTGCACACTTAATAGACTACAGTATAGTATAAACATACTTTTTATATGTTTACTGGGAAGCTAAAAAATTTGTGTGCATTGCTTTATTGTGATACTTGCTTTATTGCATTGCTCTGGAACCGAACCTACAGTATCTTTGAGGTCTGCCCGTAAGTGTTATCACCTCTTTGATTTTTTTCAGTGAATGGCATTTCATGCTTATCATTGCTAACCTTTTAAAAAACTAGAGTTCTCTGCCCTTTTCTTCATGGTTGCCTCTCTCATATCCCACAGTTGCCTTATATTCTAGCGTGCTTTGGGCCTGTCATCTTTCTGCTGGCTGCTCTGTGCTCAGAAGTGGAGACCAGAAAAACAACTGAAGGCTAGACTGGAATGCTGTGACTTTGTCCACAGATTGGGCATCTCCAGCCCAAAGTCCCAAGATTGACTGGTAGGGGAAGGGTATTCGTTTCAAACCTGAGCAGCTGTCCTCCCCCTTCACCTGCTTCATACCGCCACGCTTCCTAAACTTCACCTCTGTGTCTCCCTAGCTATGTACCCTTCAGTAAATTACTTCACCTCTCACCTCAGTTCCATTTACAAGTTGGGGCTAATTAAATACCTACTTCATAAGATTGATGTTAAGTGAGTTTATATTTGCCAGGTGCTTAGAAGAGCACTTAGCACATGTTAAGAGATTGAATGGATGTTACCTATATTGGGGGGGGGGTATGGATGGTGATGCCATTGTCATCGTCCTAGTGTTCAACAGATGGAAGAGATACCCGTTTCTAGAATAAACACTTCCACATAGTGACAATCAGGATAGTTTCTGGATGGATACAGGTGGCCTGAAGGTTCTCGATTGACTTAAAGGATTAGGAGGGAATGTGATCCCATGAGTTGGCAGCAGTCGTAAGAGGCAGAGCTGGCCTTTGTGCAAAGCCTGGCACGTATTTTCAACCTTTTACCCTCCCCTTGGCTGCAACTGCCACGGACATCCTCCAGGGAGTCAACAGAGTGGCTTCTTTTACCTCAGCTCTCCTGGTTACCTTGAGAAGCCTTTAATATTTTTGATTGTCCAGAATTTCACTTTGACCTACTTTTATGGCCTATTTTCAAATCTGATCAAAAACAATTTCAATAGTATGCAGTCTTGTTTTGCTGCCTTGGGAGAAGTAATGGGTTTCTATTTTAGACTAGCCATCTAATATTTTGTTTTATTTTGTGTTTAAATAAGTTCACATGAAGCTTATATCAGCAAACGTAAAGATATGCTGTGTTTTATCTACATGGAGTATGTCCACAGACACCAATACTTTAGCTTTCAGTAGGTAATTTAAATCTTGCTATTACATCCTTTTCTGTCATGAAGATAAGTATAATTCTCTACACGCAGCTCTGAATAAATGAATGTATCAGCGTGTAGCCTTGAGGGGTCCAATGTAATTTTCATCATGATAAATTGTATAATAAGCAAGAAAATGTTTGCTTATTAATCTATAACAAGATTTAGATTGAAAATGACCTGTTACGTCCACGACACACTTGCTACAGGCTGCAGAAGGACTGAGATGGGGCGAAATAGAGCAGCAGGGTGACTGTGCATATTACCCTCGTGGTGCCGATGGGGCCGCCCTCCTGTGCCTGATTCACTGTGCACACGATAACACCGCTTGGCCACCTCGCTCCTGACTGTGATCTTAAGCTTGCTTTGTGAAGAAGCTTTTATGTTAGGCTTGTGCTTTTTAAAAAGAAAAAAACAGAAGCAGTGTTTCCTTCTTTATTTCAATTCTTGTGAGTTTATGAAGGAGGGGGTTCAAGGCAGAGCAGCTCGCTCAGGTTGCTATCTAGTTCTGAAGAATACATGTGACAGCAGAGCTTTTCTCTTTCCCTCTCTCCCCTGTGTTGACATCCTCTGTCAGCGATGACTCCTGAGAGGCCTCCTGAAAAACTGTATATGGCTCAAGACTAACAGAGCATTTTCCCAGAATTAATAATGTTTTTGTTTTACAAATATGGCTTAGAATTTTACATCTTTGGAATCAAAATAAAACCAGCTGTTTTCCAGTGTTTTCAAACATTTTGCCCAATTTTAAACTACGTTTATTAACTAAGCAAGCATCTATTGAGTAGCTAATATGTGGAAGGGACAGTGTTAGATACTATATGTAGTGACAAACTTTCATGAAACAAAGACCCTTCACGTGATTTGCAGTCTTATGGGAAAGATAAGATCTTACAGGAAGGAAGGAGAGTAAAAGGTATGGACATTCAGAGCGTGGCAGATGAATCGCAGGGGGGTACCCAGACAGTACCCAAGGAAGAATTTCTTTGGAATCTTTCCTTTGAATGATTGTGAGGAGAGGTGGGGAAGAATAACTATGACATGCAAAAGGACAGATGGGGAGAGCCCAGGCACTCCCCAAAGAGGCTGAGGGGCAGCTGCACACACAGGGACATGAAAGTAAGCATTGTTTTTGGCTAATTTGATTTATTAGTTTCTTGCAGAAATTAAACCCTGGGATCCTCCAATCAAAAACTTGAACATAATTGCCTTACTCATTATCTCTGGGGAATAGAATTGGGTTCAAACAGAGGATTGGTTTTACCTTTTTCTTTATTTAAAGAGTGTAAAAATGACTATAAAAGATTATAAAATGAATCTGAGACAGGTGCTTTCTCTTGTCCAGGAAAAGGTGAGGTTCAAACCCAGGTCTTACTGACACCAAAAGCCACGCTCCCACCCCTGTGCCATCTTGCATTTGAAATCTTATACCCAGAGAATTAAAGACCAACAGAGTACTAAATTCAAAACAACCTATTAGGGCTTCCCTGGTGGCGCAGTGGTTGCGCGTCCGCCTGCCGATGCAGGGGAACCGGGTTCGCGCCCCGGTCTGGGAGGATCCCACGTGCCGCGGAGCGGCTGGGCCCGTGAGCCGTGGCCGCTGGGCCTGCGCGTCCGGAGCCTGTGCTCCGCAACGGGAGAGGCCACAACGGAGGAAGGCCCGCATACCACAAAAAAAAAAAAAAAAAACAACCTATTAAAAGGACCTAAAAGAGGTCAACTCAGAATTTTCAGATTTTTTAAATCTATTTAATGAAATCATTTTCATCAAGAATTTTGTGCCTTCTGGAAATTAGAAGTCCATTTAAATATCAGTAAACTCCTTGACAGCTCGGACCATGTTTTGATACTATGTGTTTATTCTTATGTATTCAAACACCTGTTATATGATTTGCATTGTTATTTGCAATAAACATTTAATAAAGTCCTAGAATTTTAGAGACAAAAATCTTCTTCAACAGCATGCAATCCAGTGCCCTTAATATGCTATTAAGTAAAAATAAGTTGTAGAGATTAAACAACTTGTCTGAGGTCACACTAGTCCTGTGAGAGCTAAGACTATCACTTAGGTCTCCCGACTCCCATTTTGCTGCTTCCATACTGCATGGTTATGTCACCCTTTATATGATGAGAGATCCACAGGTAGAATTTTACATGAGGAATTTTTAAGTTAATGATTATGGGCGGTTTATTCATGATGAACTGTTTAATTGAAAACGGAAGGCTGCACTTCGTTGAAATCATAGGTTAAGTCATCCCCAGCTGATTGTGAAAATAATAGAAATGTACGCAGTATTATCTTTTTAAAAAATCCATGGTTTTTTAGATCAGCATGGTTATGGACATATGGATAAAATGTTAGAAACAGTAGAAAATCCTACTTTTTTTAAATGTAAAAGTACAGAAGAATCCTTGTGCTTTTGTATGTGCTGTAGTCTGTGATTCTGATTCCATTTTCCTAGTTCATGTTGCAGACCTTTACTCTGAAAGAGAACAGCAGAGCAGGGCCGGCGCAGCTGCTGAAGGTGCCAGACCCTCACCTCACACTGCTGTGACTGAGGCATGTGGATGAACTACACAAAGTCCATTGCTTTTCTGGAATAGTCACAGTTGCCAAACTTTAAGGGAGAAACATACAGTCATTGGAAACCACACATGCTCTGATAACATAGATAAGCCTTATATGTTGGAAAGATTCTTTCTGGACAATATAAAATAGAGTTGGAGAAAAAAGAATTGACATTTTAACTCAGATCTCAATCACATTTTTTAGATTTGAGAGCCAGAGTGTAAAGATCACATCATACAAACACTAAGGTGCTTTAGGCTTCAATATTTAAATTATTTTTCCTATTCGCATGACATTTATTTTTAATAGAAAGTTTATAATTGGAGGAAACCATTTAACTAAATCATGTTGGCATAGATTTTATTCATTTTAAATGTATACAATATATAGGAAAGAGGTCTAAAAGATATGCACTTGAAGGAATTGCCACCTTTGAGTTTAGGAAATTAATGCCACCTGTGACTTAACAGATTTAGGTCCCACATGACAAAGAGGAATTGCTGATTCCCTATTACATTAAAGACAATTGTTAACACACCTATTTTACCAGGGAGAGGTAGAATGGAATTCCCAGATGATACGTAATTACGTATTTTCAAAATAATTTTAGTCTTCGTTTTAGATGGGGAGTGTTTTCAATGCCCTGTTACTGTTTGTCTTAGTTCACTTGGGCTGCCATAACAAAGCACCACAGACTGGACTACTTAAGCAACAGACATTTATTTTTCACAGTCCTGGAGGCTGGGAAGTTCAAGGTCAAGGTGCTGGTAAGACCTCATTCTGAGGTCTGTTCTCCTGGCTTGTAGGCTCCGCCGTCTTGCTGTGTCCTGACATGACTTCTTTGTGACCAAGATTGGAAGAGAGAGGTAGAGCAAGCTCTCTGGTGTCTCTCATAAGGGCACTAATCCCATCACAAGGGCCCCACCTTCGTGGCCTTATCTAACTCTAATTATCTCCTGGGGAGCCTGTCTCCATATACCATCACATCGAGGCTTAGGGCTTCAACATATGAATTTTAGGTAGACACAAGCATTCAGTCCATAATCGTGTTGACTGTGATTTGCAGGTTGTTGTATGAAAGTTGTGTGGCCCCCCCCACCCCGAATATTCCCTTACGGCGAGTTCCATAATTTGACAGATGGTGAAATCTGACAGTCGTAGACAGTGACATTTAACTGAGGTGGTCTTACGTGTAAGTTTTAAAGAGCTTTTACTGCCATGGAGTAAGGGTTAGAACAGGATTTAATGAACAGTCAAGTGAGGATTGAGCTTGGCCTGAGTGGACTATTTTTCTATTCATGGTTTTTATTTATAATATCTATCATCTCTGGTATTTCGTATTGGAAGTGTATACTGAAATGCTGAGTAAAACAGAGAGTGTGTCATATCATATTTTTCAGAATAAAGACTGAAACAAAGACCCACCCTATAAACCTATGTAACAAATGATCTGCATAACAGCCAGATAAGCAGGATCAGGTGAAAAGAGTGAGTTCTGTGTTTACATACAGATTCCAGAATAAGGCAGACATCCCCTTTAATTTCAAGCCTCTGATAGTATGATCCTTCCTTGTTCAGTTAGAATCCCACATTAAAATATATCACACACCCAGTACACTTTTGACTTTCAAGATAACTACATGCAGAATTAGACTTTGTCTGTTGGGACCACCAGATCAATTACTTTGACTTCATTTCTTGGTCAATTCAGTCAAATAACTGGCTTAAGTGATTTTTTTTTTTTTCCTGCTGAATTTGCCAGGTAACTTCATTTACCTTCATTTAACTATTGAGTTACCACTATGTCCAAGGGCTGTACTAGGCACATTGCAGGGGGTAGGGGGTGGTACAAAGGATTAGAAGGCATAGTCCTAATCTGTTTATTGGTTCACAGTATAAAACTAATTCAGAATGAGAGTCAGTGCTAAGGGCCTGGAATGAACAGGTTTGGTCGTTGGTTGTTTTTGTTTCAATAGATGGTCATTGAGTGCTGTAGCAATTGCAGAATACCACGTGGGCTTCCGCAAGAATGGAACAGAGGGGAGGGAGGAGAGTGTGCTAGTGGGGAAAGGGGTAGTGGAGAATCATTAGCAAAATACTACGATTAAAAAAGGAATCGAATTTTAGGGACCAGCTTTGAAATTAGTCTGGCCTCGGGAGCATGGGCGTGGAAATGACTGAGTTATAAATTAGCAAAACAAGATTATGGAGGGCCTGGAATCTCCAGCCAAGGAGTTTAAGATTTTTCTAAGCACTGGGACCCAGTGCGGTTGTTAAGCAGGTTAACCATGAAATAAAGTTGGTGCTTTGGGAAGATTACTCTGGCAGGGGTGCATTGAAGAGGCTGTAGACAGGAGAGACAAGGTTTCTCTTCTGCCCCTGTTGCCTGGGCGACTCCTTTCTGTTATCACGCTCACAGCCCACCCGCTTGTGCACTGTGGATGCTCTGACGGTCACTGCAGAGCCCTGACCCCAGAGCAAGAGCTGCACCCACATTCTGAAGTCCAGCCCTCAGACCGCCAGACGCTGAGGACAGGAATCACTCAGGTGCACACGTTGGGGCCTCTACAGATTATTGGGTGGTCCAGCTCCCCAACAGCTGGAATCCAAAGGGCAGCACTTTTCTATGTCTTTGGTTCGCTTCCTTCCCCATTACCCCCACTTTATCACTTTTCTTCCGATAAGAAGTTTGCCAGTTTCCCCAAATTCACAAGGTCATTTGCTGAGGAGGAAGGGTAATGTGTGACTAAGCCTTTAACTTGAAACTAGTGACCTGCCATTCATTGATCTCATTTTCTTTTCGCTTTGTTTCTATTTGTAAGAGGCATCTTTGGTTGAGAAGAAGCACGTGTTGTACCTGTAATTGTCAGATGCAGGGCTAGATGTTTTTGCATTTGTTATCTCATGTAATCTTCGCATCAACCTGGTGAAGTCGGTATTTTAATATAACCATTTTACTGACATTGTGCTTATTCAGTCTAGGGTGGCCACAGGGCACAGCAATAAGGGCAGGGGGACAGTATGCACTTGTCACTGTGGCGTGAGCCTTGGAAGTCTGTCAGCTGACCCCCCCCCCCCCCCCCCGCTCAGGTGCACACACACATGTGCATATCCATGTGTCTTTATTCTTTCTTTCTCTCTCTTTCTCCCCTCTGCCTCGCCTCCCCTGGCCCCTTCTTAGCACCCCAATAAACTTTTCTCCTCCACGCAAGGAACAGAGACGGGGTGGAAGAGAGAGAGAGGACTTAGAGGTGGGCGGTGAGTTTGCACGGATCCTGTTCATGTGAATAAAACTCTGCTTTTCAACTGCAAGAGGTCACGACAGCACACCTGGGGATGGGTAGGACTCACACGGACTCCAGGAGGGTGCTGTAACGCCTGTCCTGTGGAAGCCAGGCCCCGCCCGTCCCTTAGCGAGCAATACATCCATGAGGAGGGCACGCGGAGCCAGGAAGGGCAGCAGGGGCAACATCTTCTCTATCCTTGTATTTCCCTTGATTCCGCCTAGCCCTGCAGGTAGCCACGTCACCAGCATACGGATGTAAGTTTCAAGTATAACAACCCTCAGGTCTGTTTCATAAGCTCGGCCATCGCCTGTCCTATACCTCCCTGTAAAGTTGGTCATCGGTACCCACATGTAAGACTTCTTTCTTTAGCTGAGTTTGATCTCTCTGAGGGTTTTTGATTTCCAGTTCTGCTATTTAGTACAGTTGCTCTCCGTTACAACTTCATCTCCATACCAGTTGATAACCGTTCATCCTGTGTCTTCATTCAATCCACTATTGATACTGAATAAAACAGAGCGGAGGTCCACGTATGACAACACACCCTAGAAAGCTCCCTCAGGGATGCAGCCTAGCCAGTCATCCAGAAGTGCTGAGTTTAGTCATGTTAGCAATTCACTAATCCAGTTAACCACAGCATCGTCCAGCCTCTCCCCCTTTATTTTCTCCAGAGCTCCGCTCTCTGAGACATTACGCTGCTACCTTGGCTCTTCACTGAACTTCTCTGCACCTGATTTCTCCCTCGTAAAATGCTGATATCACCACCTCATAGGGGTGTTCTGGGCAGATGCAAGAGGACATGAAGTAGCACGGGGAAGCTCCACTTCACCCCTCTACCTACGGTTCCCGTCCAGTTCTTTGTCCTCCTCTCATGCCTCCCACGTGTGGGGTGGGCTGCCCTGGAAATAGCCACTCTTTCTCCCTGGCTGACTGCTTGGCAGGGATGTTGCCTAGGGGATCTTTCCAACTTCAACATCCTGTGGTTTTACTGATCTTAGGAAAGTTGATTTAGGTTTGTTCAGAATTATTCAGTTAGCATATCATTTTTGTTTCAGGCTTTCAGTATTATCAACATCTATTCTCCACATTGACGACAGGAAACATAGAGTATCTGAAAAGTTTAGCTTTTGAATTTTTTAAAACTTAGCTTAATAATGATCTAAAACTTTACGCTAATTTTTTAAGCAATCTAGCCCAGCACTACTCACATAGTAAACATTTCTTTTCCTGAATTCTCAATAATAAACTTTAATCCAGAAGAGAAACTGCTCTCCTGATGAGCACCTCTGTCCACCCCCCGTTGGGTCCCGAAGGCATCAGGACCCTCCATGGGGGTGATGCGCCCACCAATGCATCCCTTCTGTTTATTGCTCAACATGTGTGTTTGTTCTCTCAGCTCACATCTGTCTTTTCTGTGGTAAACATGAAAGGCAAGCTCTCCATCGTCTTCTCCTCTGAGTTCCCGCTTTGTGTCTACCCTCAGTTTGGAAAAAAAGAGTAGAGACAGTTAAAATATCAGACAGAGACTGAGCAATGTAAAAGTCACAAAGAAATAAGCAGAATTTTCTATAATCAATTTACCTTTTAAGAATGATGGGAATGCCTATGTGATGCCTCCTTATTTTCAACTAAAAGTTAAAATAATGATTCTTAGATCAAATATAGAGATACTTGTAAACTTCCTGAAAATTTTTTGTAAATATAATTACTTTGACACATGAAACACAAAGATTATTTAATTGGAGCAGGACAGATCTTAATATAATTTCATATGGATATGTAAATACCAAGGTTATTTAACTAGCGAGAGAAGCTATAATGGATCTCTTCCTGAGTAACAACATATTCCCTGTACACAGTTGATGTGTGGCTCACATGCCACGTTTTAATGAAAAAAAAAGTCTTAATACTTTTCACAGTAGTCTACATAAAATATAATGGAAGCTTACAAACAGAAGAATATTATCATTTTTATGTTTTAGGAGTGGCAAAGGAATATATAGCAGCGCTATCCTATCAGGACATCCTCACACTCTAGAAAGATTTATTTCATCATGTACATATTCTTGTATATAGCCTGGACCGTGTCATGTGTATGTTCTTTATAGAGGGAGAGTAAGTATCAGTTAATAGAATTTTTTGCAACAATACTGAATACCTACTGGCAGAAAATACTGATTAGTAGATTGGTTCTGAAAGTATTGAGTGTAGGGTAAACTAGCGCTACTGAGGGTATTTCAAACTAAAAATAATATATAAACTAAAAATAATTTTCTGATTTTCAGTTCTTCGGTAATTTTATGGACAGGAGTGAATTTTGCTTCCTCTCAGATACAGGCCTTAAATACAGCCTTTTAACTTGGCTTTATAAACAAATTTTTACCTTTAACTTTTTTAAGGAAAAAAATTGAAAATGCTCTGCACAATATTCTTTCTTGCCTTATTAGGAGCTATGTTGTATGTATTCAGTACTAGTTCTTGATAATTTGTTAACAAGGCGTTTTTAACACTTTGGACAGATGCACATACTGTTTTCAATCTTCACGGTTAATTATTCGATTTTGTATTTGATGCCAGAACACCCTGACTCCTAATCACTGCTCATTGTTGCAAGTCCATTATATTCTAACTGTTTGAGTGCTCCCATTGACCTTGAACTGACATTATAAGCTGTGTCTAATCTTGTCAGTCTATATTTCTAATGCTTCTTTTCTTTCTTCCTTTTTTTCTGATCCCTGTTTAGCATCACAATGGGGCTGCCTCTGAGCCCTGCAGCTGACTCTGCCCGCTCCTCGAGGCATGCCCTATCTCTCATTGCCACGGCCAGACCACCCGCCTTCATCACGACTATAGCCAAAGAGGTGAGAGGAGCTTCTCAGTGTGCTCCATCTTCGCATTTAGAGGAATTATCACATACTGTGAGCCGAGGGTCGTATCTATAGATAATCCTTACAGTTTGTTCTAGAACAATGCAAGTTAATAATTTAGAGCTGGGATGAATACATATGTACCTGGGTGCGTGCACACTGAATTCCACTGAATTCCACGGCAGTGCATTCATTACTTGGTCATTTGCAGTCTCAACGTTAATTCGCAGTTAATAATTTAGAGCTGGGATGAATACATATGTACCTGGGTGCGTGCACACTGAATTCCACTGAATTCCACGGCAGTGCATTCATTACTTGTGCTTTTGCAGTCATTTCTGTTCTCAACGTTAATTCGCTTGTAAATATTTGTATTTACAGTAATTTCTCAATCTGAAATATAGCAGGCTTGTTCAAATTAAAATTGTTCAAAGGCTTGTTCAAATTAAAATCCACATTTTACAAGTGTAAGTATCTACCTATAATCAAAACAAAACTTATTTAACACTGGCTCTCCAACTGTAAACAAAAGTGTAAGTCATAAACTTGCTAATTGTTTTTCCTATTACATGTCACAGGTAAAGACTTGAATGCCAATTGATTCCCGAATTCTTAGTGCTGTAATTGCCCACGTCTAACTGAAAAACTAGTAAAGAACAATGAACCGATTATAAGGTCTTTCCTATAGGTCTTCGTAGTGGGAGAAAAGGCAAGGAAGATAAACTCCTAAATTTTCTTTACAGGTTTGTTCCATTTTGGCACGAATAATGTGCAGACTCGGTGTCCGTGGGGTATGGGCTCTGCCTGAGTTGTTTTTCCTGTAGCTAAGATGAATTTTTAAAATACTAAATAAATACCTCGGAGTCTGCCCTGATAACCTACAACCTACTGGGCCTATGTCTGCCCCAGAGCCATCCTTAATAGGCCTGCAGCAAATATTTGTGGCATGAATGTAGCTAGAAGGGAGGAAAGAAGGGCCTAATAGCAGATTGTATGGGTTTATATGAGGCAGTAGGACTTTGAATTCACACCTAAAATAGATTTGCAGACTAAGGGGCTATGTTTTTCTAATAGTGCACAGCGGTGCAGTGAGAGTCCACTGTGTTTGAAATATACATATGTATGTTATATGTCTATATTTTATAGATAGTATATATCTTTATAAAGTGTATGTATGTATGTATAAATGAACAGATTTATTAGACATGGGATTTTTTTTTTTACCAGTTTTTCATATCAGTGGAATATGCAGAGATACTAATATTGAATATACTGAATAAGCCTTACATTAGTCTGATACAGATACAGGTCGTATAAAGGCCAGGCATTAAAGTGCCTCTTTAAAGAGAGTAAACAAGTATTTTATATTAATTGTGTTTTTGAACTTAATTTTCACCATTTACATATGAGTATTTTTAAACGAACTGTTAGAATAGCCATGCTTGGGGTTTGTTCTACTCCAGCATTTGACTAGAAAGGTAATTTTTAAATATTTTAATGTTAATGGTCTAACTAATTGCCAATGATTCCCACATTCTTAGTGTTCTAACTAATATTTTAATGTAATAGTCCACATTTATTACCTTTTTTTTTTTTTTTTTTTTTTGCGTTATACGGGCCTCTCACTGTTGTGGCCTCTCCCGTTGCGGAGCACAGGCTCCGGACGCGCAGGCTCAGCGGCCATGGCTCACGGGCCCAGCCGCTCCGCGGCATGTGGGATCTTCCCGGACCGGGGCACGAACCCGTGTCCCCTGCATCGGCAGGCGGACTCTCAACCACTGCGCCACCAGGGAAGCCCAACACATTTATTACCTTTTAAAAACAAGTTTTCCACTTCGCTTAGAGGTTTAGAGTAAAATACTGAGGTATTTCTCACCATGACAGCTGTCCCTAACCCCACCCCATGCCCACTCCTGCATGGCTGGCCCAGGGCCTGTTAATGCTGTTTTTCCTCTGAACTGTTAAGACTTAAAATTTGTACAAGGAAGAAAAATCACACTGAACTTACATTACAGTTGACCCTTGAACAACATGGGCTTGAACTGCGCAGGTCCACTTATATGCGAATTTTTTTCAGTAGTAAATACTACAGGACTGAACCTTCTTGTGGATGGTTGAATCCTTGGACACAGAGTGCCGACTGTAAGTTGTACACGGATTTTCAACTCCGTGGAGGGTTGGCGCCCCTAACTCCCAGCGTTGTTCAAGGGTCAGCTGTATTTACACAGTGTTCATTATTTTTGGAGGTATTTTTTTTAAGATTTCCCAACTTGATTATAAAGCACCTCGAATGGTGCCTGAGACACAGTAAGTGCTATGTAAGCATCATTTACCATTATTAATTGAGAACAAAAATCATGTCTTATATGCACTGGTGTCTCCTAACTGCTACCCACCTCAATGCCGAATATGCAAGATTCACAAATCTTCCGTTTGTCCCTTTTTAAAAATGTCATGGTGATATTGTATTAAAGTCTCATATAATGCCCAAGAACTAGAATTCTATTAGGGAATACATACTGAGTGTTTATTGTACTAAGTACTTTCTTTGTAATTAAAAGTGTTTCCTGACCCACCCCAAGACATTTGTTTTGTTGATTTTTTTTTCTGTTGTATTAGTAAGTGAAAAACCAGTGGCTAGAAATGTAAAAGTCTATCAAGTGTCGACCATATCTACAGCATGGAAATATTTTTCTAGGTGCACAGACATACTGCTCTTGCAGCAAATACCCAATCCCAGCAGAATATGCACACCACAACTCTTGCCCGAGCTAAAGGGGAAATTCTGAGAGTCATTGAAATTCTTATTGAAAAGATGCCCACGGATGTCGTGGATCTTCTCGTGGAGGTAAGAATATTCTGTTTTAAATTATATCAGTACATCCACAGCTAGATTAAATATTCTAGTGTAGTACTATAAATCAGCATCTTTATTTCCAGCACCTCTAAAAGAAAGAAAGAGATGACTAAAATGAATGAACTTTTGTATCATTTCTGGAGACTTTATTTAACTTTCCTCAAAAATCAAAATGATTGCTATGTCCATTTACCATTCACATGGAATGGGCTGTATTAGAGTAGTTTTTAAACGTTATAGTCTCTTCGTATCTTTCACTATACGTAAAACAGAACATAGAGTGTGCTTGAATAAAAGCTACCTATCCTGTACATAAATAGGAATTGCCTTTCAAGTAAACAAGTCTGTTTTCTTTATTTTACTGTGTGCTGTCTTCAAAAAATGGTTTTCACAGGTAAGAGAAAGGATGGCCTAAGTTTAAAGTAAGTACACTGTAATTTTAGTAAATATACTGTAGTTTTAAATATCAAAATCAAACTATGTAGAATTTTAATGCCAATGAGGCCTAAGTTAATAATTTAAATTATGGAAAATTAAGTATTTGAAACTAATTTTAGATTTGTGTCTTTTCTGTAAAGGTTATGGACATCATTATGTACTGCCTTGAAGGATCTTTAGTTAAAAAGAAAGGTCTTCAGGAATGTTTCCCAGCCATCTGCAGGTAAAGAAGCCTTCAATAGCATGCAAAATAAATAATTTTTAGTAACAAATAATTTAAAACAATTTTTTGAGCAGGCTGAGTTAGTAGTTGTGCCCAATTAGAATTCCAATTATGAATTAATATCTGCTTACTTTCTAAAACAATTTAAGCACCTTATATTTAGTCAAAAACACAACTATAATAGAACCACTATTTGAAATTGTGTTGTGAAGAGGTTTTCTCAAAACCTAAAAAAAATGAGTAAGAGATAGCATCTATTAAATATGTCTGTATTCTTATATCCATTACTCAAATTAGCTTTTACATTACAAAAAGGAGAGCCAGGAAGCTATAACTTAGAGGACGAAGATATACTTTCCAGCCAATAGAAACCTTTATGCCAACTTTTTGCTGGTAAATTTTATTTTTGATATAAGGGCCAGCATTTGCATATTGTCCTACTAAGTATAGGTGTTTTCCCTCTGAGAAAACAGGCCAAGAGCAGTTCAAAGAAGTCAAGAACAGTTAAAACTTTTATAAACAATGTTGTATAAGTGAAGTATAACTCTAATAATTTGTATGTGTACGGCATTTAATTGTTATGAAGTGAAGATTTTTTAAATGTCGAATGTAGTCACCTTATGTTTATTTTTCTCTTAAAGTAGTTTTTGGCTCTCAGAATGTTTATAGCTTGAGGTACATTTTGTTTTAAAAAAAATTTTTTTTAAATAGATTTATTTATTTATTTTTGGCTGCGTTGGGTCCTCGTTGCTGTGCACGGGCTTTCTCTAGTTGCGGCGAGCGGGGGCTGCTCTTCGTTGCGGTGCGCGGGCATCTCACTGTGGTGGCTTCTCTTGCTGTGGAGCACAGGTTCTAGGCACCCAGGCTTCAGTAGTTGTGGCACGCGGCCTCAGTAGTTGTAGCTCGCTGGCTCTAGAGCGCAGGCTCAGTAGTTGTGGCGCACGGGCTTAGTTGCTCCGCAGCATGTGGGATCTTCCCATACCAGGGCTCGAACCCATGTCCCCTGCATTGGCAGGTGGATTCTTAACACTGCACCACCAGGGAGGTCCCTAAAAATTTTTTTACCTCCATGTGTTCAGTAGAAAGAGTGTTAAAATCTATTGAAAGTAATTGTTTTTGTAGAAAACAGAGCAACCACTGAGTCATAATTACATAACATTTTTCTTTTTAAGACAAGCTCAGTGATATCCTTACTTATGTTTGCTCAGTTCTGTGAGTATATTGTAGTGGAAGGCTTTATTTCAGACTCTAAGTTTCCTGAAAGCAGTGGCGTTACACTATGCATCTTTATGCCTTTTGTATTTCCTGGCATTTCAAAAATATTTGCTGAATTAATTGTACTCTGCGTCCTCCCATGTCTTTCGTCATATTTACAGTAGATTTTACAGCCTAGTCTCTTCATTTTGCTGTTTCTGATTTATGCCATCCAGAAGTTAAATCAAGAACACATAGAAAAAGATTATGCTGTAGTATGCATGTGTACAGATATTTTCTTGTGATATAGAGTAGGCATGTTAGGATACAGTAATTTTTTAACATCATGCCACATTAATTCTGGTTTGTGTTCTTTTTATTAAAAATTATATGTATTAAATGTTTTTGTATAATTAACTGATGTTAAAAATACATGTAGTTGTTATATTTCCAGTCGATTATTCTCTAAGGAAATGTCTATGCAAAAATGGACATTTATCTGTCACTTAGTGGAGGTGAGGAAGCAGTTTCATTAGGGATTATCTTACTGAAGGTTAGCAAAGCATTGCTTACAGCAGTCACTGCTGTGTAAATAACCCTCCTGGAGCTAACGTGAGGGAATTGTTCAACATGTAAAGGGCCTACCTTTGCCCTTGCTGGATGCCTGACTTCTCCCCAGTTCCTTCAGTCACCTTACCTTCTGCGCATCCACTTTGGTTTGCTCTTGTTTAATCACTGGAGAGCAAGGTTTCTGCTTGAATGCTAAGGAGGCAGGTGTCTAAACGGAATGCTCGGTACCAGTTTTTTTCTGATTTGGCAGAAAGCAATTGTATTTTGTTTATTAATTTAATAACATTTATTGAACATCTACTGTGTATCAAGTGCTGACTAGGCTCTGGGGGTGCAATGATGAATGAGATGATGTCCTCAAGGAGCACAGTGTCTAACAGGGCAGTTAATTATTTTTTGTTTTGTTTTGTTGTTTGTTTGTTTGTTTATACTGCAGGTTCTTATTAGTCATCAATTTTATACACATCAGTGTATCCATGTCAATCCCAATCGCCCAGTTCATCACACCACCATCCCCACCCCACCGCGGTTTTCCCCCCTTGGTGTCCATACGTTTGTTCTCTGCATCTGTGTAGGGCAGGTAATTATAAAGATGAGTAACGCCAGGGTGCTGTGTTATGTGCTGGGAGAGAATTATGTACGAGGGACAGGGTTGGGCAATAAATGCAGTGCTTAACTCTGGATATGGGAGGCTTAGAGAGTTCACAGAAGAGTGCTGTGGAGCACAGGTTCTAGGCACCCAGGCTTCAGTAGTTGTGGCACGCGGCCTCAGTAGTTGTAGCTCGCTGGCTCTAGAGCGCAGGCTCAGTAGTTGTGGCGCACGGGCTTAGTTGCTCCGCAGCATGTGGGATCTTCCCATACCAGGGCTCGAACCCATGTCCCCTGCATTGGCAGGTGGATTCTTAACACTGCACCACCAGGGAGGTCCCTAAAAATTTTTTTACCTCCATGTGTTCAGTAGAAAGAGTGTTAAAATCTATTGAAAGTAATTGTTTTTGTAGAAAACAGAGCAACCACTGAGTCATAATTACATAACATTTTTCTTTTTAAGACAAGCTCAGTGATATCCTTACTTATGTTTGCTCAGTTCTGTGAGTATATTGTAGTGGAAGGCTTTATTTCAGACTCTAAGTTTCCTGAAAGCAGTGGCGTTACACTATGCATCTTTATGCCTTTTGTATTTCCTGGCATTTCAAAAATATTTGCTGAATTAATTGTACTCTGCGTCCTCCCATGTCTTTCGTCATATTTACAGTAGATTTTACAGCCTAGTCTCTTCATTTTGCTGTTTCTGATTTATGCCATCCAGAAGTTAAATCAAGAACACATAGAAAAAGATTATGCTGTAGTATGCATGTGTACAGATATTTTCTTGTGATATAGAGTAGGCATGTTAGGATACAGTAATTTTTTAACATCATGCCACATTAATTCTGGTTTGTGTTCTTTTTATTAAAAATTATATGTATTAAATGTTTTTGTATAATTAACTGATGTTAAAAATACATGTAGTTGTTATATTTCCAGTCGATTATTCTCTAAGGAAATGTCTATGCAAAAATGGACATTTATCTGTCACTTAGTGGAGGTGAGGAAGCAGTTTCATTAGGGATTATCTTACTGAAGGTTAGCAAAGCATTGCTTACAGCAGTCACTGCTGTGTAAATAACCCTCCTGGAGCTAACGTGAGGGAATTGTTCAACATGTAAAGGGCCTACCTTTGCCCTTGCTGGATGCCTGACTTCTCCCCAGTTCCTTCAGTCACCTTACCTTCTGCGCATCCACTTTGGTTTGCTCTTGTTTAATCACTGGAGAGCAAGGTTTCTGCTTGAATGCTAAGGAGGCAGGTGTCTAAACGGAATGCTCGGTACCAGTTTTTTTCTGATTTGGCAGAAAGCAATTGTATTTTGTTTATTAATTTAATAACATTTATTGAACATCTACTGTGTATCAAGTGCTGACTAGGCTCTGGGGGTGCAATGATGAATGAGATGATGTCCTCAAGGAGCACAGTGTCTAACAGGGCAGTTAATTATTTTTTGTTTTGTTTTGTTGTTTGTTTGTTTGTTTATACTGCAGGTTCTTATTAGTCATCAATTTTATACACATCAGTGTATCCATGTCAATCCCAATCGCCCAGTTCATCACACCACCATCCCCACCCCACCGCGGTTTTCCCCCCTTGGTGTCCATACGTTTGTTCTCTGCATCTGTGTAGGGCAGGTAATTATAAAGATGAGTAACGCCAGGGTGCTGTGTTATGTGCTGGGAGAGAATTATGTACGAGGGACAGGGTTGGGCAATAAATGCAGTGCTTAACTCTGGATATGGGAGGCTTAGAGAGTTCACAGAAGAGGAAGCAGAATAATAATAATAATAATAATAATAATAATAATAATAATAATAATAATGGAGTCTTGGAAAGTTTCACAAAGGAGAAGGCAGACTAATAATAATAATTTCCTTTTACTAAAGGAGAAAAGTACTTTAATAAAAGTGGCTGCCAAACGGAGAGAAGGATTTGCCCTCCGCAGGGGTTTGGGGGGTGGTGGTAGGAGTGGTGGTGGGTTCTGGGAAAGCTTCACCGAAGAGTTGATGGGGTGAGCTTTGCAGAATAAGTAAGTGTGTGCCATCTGGAACTGCAGAAAGAATCATACTGACCAGTGTTTGGAGGTACAGAAGTATACAGTGAGTTTGGCAAACGCTGTGTGGGAGTGGCTGGAATGTAGGTAGGTTGGAAGTCTAGCATAGTGCCACAGGATAGGGCTTTGAGTTCCATACACAGGAATGTGGTTATTATTCTGCAAGCAATGGCGAGTCAGCAGAGTTTAAGCAACACATGTAATTCTCTTTCCAGAACATAGTTGATAAGATATAATCTCATGAAACATAGGATTTATAACAAATGGTTATAAATTGAGGTAGTTAACTACCTCTTAATAAATTGTATTTGATATTATTAGAGCTGTGAAGATATAAGCCATAAAAAGTCAGTGCATAAACGTAGAAAGATGAATAACAATATAAGGCTGTATAATAGCTTGTACTAAATGTTAGTTGGAACAGATAATAAATCATGGAGGACTTCAGAGAACACTAAGCTTAGATGGGACCTCCAAAGTTTTACAGGTCGATGCCATGCTACTTATTTAGGCTGATTTGTACTAGACTGATAAATGAACAACAACAAACATATTAACATATCAACAGAAGTAAAAATTACTTTATTGAAAACCTGCCATGTTTGTACCATTGTATGTGCCTTACAGCACTTATTTGCCCTCTACTTATAAATAAATGCTTTTCACTAAATATGAAACTCTAGTCAAAGTCAGTGATGTCAATATCTGTGGTCCAATCAGGTGAAATTTGTTTTTAAAATCTTTATATAATGTTGTATTCTTTTTGTTTGTTTGTTTGTCTTCTTCTTTCCTTTACCCTTTCTTAAAGATGCTATGGGTTTTAGCTTAGGCTAACCTCTATAATGTTGCTACATACCAATATTCAGTTCTTATGGTTGGTAGGTCATAAAAAACTATAAAACTTCATTTAGTATTGCTTTTTTTAATGAGATGATATTTGTCAAAGCACCTAGCAGAATACTTGTCATTTAGGTATTCAGAGAATATTAGTTTCCTCGTGGGGGGTCTCTCCATCTGAACAATAATGTGAAAACCCAAAATGTGTGTAAGAAATTAGTTAATATTTATTTGAAAGAATTTTATATGCATAAAAACTACAGGATGGCATTATTATCGTTTTCATATATGTAAAAAAAATTGGTTTACTTCCCAAAATATTAAATAAATTTTAGTCAATGTTATAAAGATGCTCCTCACATCTAAAGTTGTATTAATTCAATTAAGAGCTATTCTAGTATCCTGAAGTCATTGCATATTTAAAAATCAAAAGTACTCTCATTTGGGTTATACATAAATTTCACTATTTTCTGAGTACCAAGATGAAGTAGGATCGTCAAATGCGGAATGATCCTAAGATTGGTTTTCTTGTTTTTTAGATTTGTTTTGTTTTTTAACCTTGACAAGTAGGCTTGTGATTCTGATATGCATCTGGGTTCAGAATTTTAAAACTTGAACGTGGTAATTTCTCTGAGATTTTCTTTACTGTTAGTAACTTGGCAATTATTTTTCAGATTGTATTTAAAATTTCCATTTGATTGGTGCCATGAAAGTCTTGGCTTTAAGCTTAGGCTGACCTCTGTATTGTATGTTGCTACATACCAATAGTCCGTTTATTCAGGTTTGTTTTTTTATTCATTCATTTATTCAGGTTTATTAATGATTATATGATTTAATATACAATTTAATGAGTGGTGAATCCATACCCTGAAGTATGTTGTTAAATAAATTTCTTTGTCCTCTGACATATTTACTCAAAACATATTTAAGTTTAAGCTACAAATTGTAAATACAATGAAAGAAAGAAGGATTGATACAGAAAGTTTGATTTTTCTAAGTTTGTTCATATAATATTTTTCCATCAGTTAAAGCTTCTTGTAATATCTTCTGCTTGAAAACAGAAGTGGATTAGAACACATGCCAGTAAAATTTGATATAATTCTGTCTTCTTACTGACCTGCAACTCACTTGTTGATATTAAAATATGAGGTTATAGCACCGCAGAAATGAATAATTTGCCAGACTTGAGCCATATGTTTGTATCTAAACTTCTTAGCATCCAGTGTGCAAAGAGGAGCAGACCATCAATGCCTGAGTCACAATGTTCAGATGATAGAAGTAGAGCAGTTGTTCAAGAGGAGCATACCTGTTTGTAGGACTGAGTCCTCAGAAGAATTTCCATCTGCGGAGCAGGTGGTTGAATCTGCCAATGTGGGACCTGTGGAAACGGACAGCCAACTGTCATAAGGCGTTTTATGTAAGGGTTTGAACATCTGCAGATACTGAAGGACGGCCATATGCAGTTTATAGACTCAGTTGTTTTACAGATTTGGTGACTCTCAAGAATGTCTTGGGAAAGAGCTCACACAAGTCAATATTAAAATACATTCAGTGCCTGTTAGTTGAGAGAACTAAGGACACTAAACACAGGTATTAAGTGCTCACTCTCTGTTAGGCCCTCTGGGGAATAATGATCTCTAAGTGTAGTTCCTGGACTATCTTCAAGAGAATTACCTGATTTCTAGGCTCCCCCCGAGAGCCACTGCATCAGACTCTCAGGAAGCCTGATGACGCTTATGCACACTAAAGTTCGAAAACAAGTGCTCTAATAATCCAAAATCAAGAAAACAAAACCTGAGTCATTGTCCTTTGTGACCATGTTCTGTTATGTCAGAGCCTGTATCCTAGAATGCCTTTCTGTTTACATATTGAGTAAACTCAGAATTTCCAAGGAAACATCTAAAGACAGCCCTTCAGCTCCTGCATTCCAGTGATGCACTTAATTTTTAAAGACTTGCCCTTAGACAGTAGCACAGAATGCCTGCCAGAGACTTTAACTTCAAACTGTTCATTAATTGACTTTTATCTAAAACTCCAGTGAAAAAACCCAGAACAATTAGAAGTTAGTTTAAAAAACACAGGGTCCATTTATCCCTCTACATATTCTAGTTTATATCCCTAGATTAAGCTAAACCATCAGAGAGCTGCCTGTTTGGACCACATTGTCTGACCTCCTTCAGTGTTCCCTTCCCCAAGTTCCTTGTCAGTGTTTTGCCTGCAGTTTGCACTGAGGAACCTGCCATGTGAGTGTCTTAAGAAGGTTGACAGTGCAGTTACTGTAAGGGTCATGCTGATGTCCATTGTTTAGGGTCCCTTCCATAAGGACTCAATAAAAACATTTCTTTCAAATCCAGATGACAGGCATTTTTTGTTCGTTTTGTCCTAAGGAACAAGTATATATTTTTTGTTTTTAATTATACTTAACCAGAGTTAATGTAAACATTTTGCTTTGGTCATTGGGCAGCTCAAAACCAAATTCCCCACCTAACTTTAGTAGTTATGGCTTGGATCTCCTATTCTCTTTATCTCATCATCACACCTCAAGCTTATCTTCCTTTTCTATCTTTTTACTGAATTATGTTCTATAAGCTTCCCTAAGTCTTTTCTGTAATATGTGTATATATATATATATGTACTTATGTACATATGTATGTGTATGTGAAATATAACATGTTTATAATTTTATTTCAGAGGCATGGAAACAAAGATAATCATTTTACATATAATACTATGATTATTTTCTAAAAATTAAAAAACGTCTTCTTTGTATTAATTGAAATATCCTAGATCTTCCTGGAGTAATTTATGTATCTGTGGATATTTGTCTATATTTTATTTAGTAAAAGATACAAAAATAACAATTTTTTAAATTGAAGTGTAGTTGATTTACAATATTGTGTTAATTTCAGGTGTACAACAAAGTGACTCAGTTTTTTTTTCAGATTATATTCCATTATAGGTTATTACAAGATATTGAATATCGTTCCCAGCGCTATACAGTAAATCCTTGTTGCTTATCTCTTTTATGTATATTAGTTTGTATCTGTTAATCCCATATTCCTAATTTGTCCCTCCTTCCCTCCCTCTCCCCTTTGGTAACCATAAATTTGTTTTCATGTCTGTGAGTCTGTTTCTGTTTCATATACAGATTCATTTGTATTATTTTTAGTATTACATATGTAAGTGATATTTGTCTTTCTCTGTTTGACTTACTTCACTAAGTATGATATTCTCTAGGTCCATCCATGTTGCTGCAAATAGCAATATTTCATTCTTTTTTATGGCTTAGTAATATATATATATATATATATCACATCTTCTTAAGCCAATTGTCTGTTGATGGACACTTGGGTTGTTTCCATGTCTTGGCTATTGTAAATAGTGCTGCTGTGAACATTGGGGTGCATGTATCTTTTCAAATTAAAGTTTTTGTTTTTTTCTGGATTTATGCCCAGGAGTAGAATTGCTGGATCATATGGTAGCTCTATTTTTAGTTTTTTAAGGAACCTCCATACTGTTTTCCATAGTGGCGGCACCAGTTTACATTCCCACCAACAGTGTAGGAGAGTTCCCTTTTCTCCACACTCTCTCCAGCATTTATTATTTGTAGACTTTTTGATGATAGCCATTCTGACCAGTGTGAGGTTATACCTCATTGTGGTTTTGATTTGTATTGTTGGCCATCTGTATGTCTTCTTTGGAAAAATGCTATGTAGGTCTTCTGTCCATTTTTTAATTGGGTTGTTTGTTTTTTTGATATTGAGTTGTATATTTCAGATATTGACTCCTTTTCAGTCACATCATTTGCAAATATTTTGTCCCATTCCGTAAGTTGTCTTTTTGTTTTGTTAATAGCTTCCTTTGCAGTGCAAAAGCTTTAAAGTTTGAGTGTGTTCCATTTATTTATTTTTGCTTTTATTTCGTTTGCCTTGGGTGACTAATCTAAGAAAATATCGCTACATTTTATGTCAAGGAATGTTTTACCTATGTTTTCTTCTAGGAGTTTAATAGTGTCATGTCTATATTTAGGTCTCTAAACCATTTTTAGTTTATTTTTGTATATGGTGTGAGGAAGTGTTTTGATTCCATTGATTTACATGTAGCAGTCCAGCTTTCCCAGTACCACGTGTCAAAGAGACTTTCTTTTCCCATAGTGTATTCTTGCCTCCTTTGTCATAGATTAATTGACCCTAGGTGTGTGGATTTATTTCTGGGCTCTCTATTCTGTTTCATTGACCTACGTATCTGTTTTTGTGCCAGTACCATGCTGTTTTGATTACTGTAGCTCTGTAGTATAATGTGAAGTCTGGAAGTTTTATGCCTCCAGCTTTGTTCTTTTTCCTCAGGATTGCTTTGGCAATTTTGAGCCATTTATGGTTCCATATTTAAAAAATTACAATTTTAGCTTCTGTGTAAACTTTATAGTCAGATTTAAATATTTCCTAATATTTACATTTTAGTTCCAGGGATATTGTTAAAAATACAGTGGTATCCATTAATAATACAAGAAAATTACTCAGATTTCATTGCCTGTGAGAGGCTATAGCATACATATCCTTCAAAACATAGTTATTCAAAATAGTTCTATCACCAGATTTTGCATCACTGTAACTAATAAAGCTAATTTATTATATAGGAATTAAACTGCATTCTTTCTAGAACACAGATATATTAGCAACAAGATTGCTGCAACATTGAATTAATTTTATGTTTATGAATAAGCAGACTAAGAAGTACAGTAAGGTAATATTTAAGAAATGAATTCCTCTAGATTCTCTCCCATCTCATTGCACTTTGCTTTGCCTTTGTCAATCTCCTGGATCAGGGGTCCCCAACCCCCGGGCCATGGACCAGTACCAGTCTGTGGCCTGTTAGGAACTGGGCTGCACAGCAGGAGGTGAGCAGCAGGTGAGCAAGTGAAGCTTTATCTGTATTTACAGCCAGATGTAAATACAGATGAAGCAATCTCCCTATTGCTGGCATTACTGCCTGAGCTCTTCCTCCTGTTAGATCAGTGGCGCCATTAGATTCTCATAAGAGTGCGAGCCCTACTGTGAACTGCACTTGTGAGGGATCTAGGTTGTGCACTCCTTATGAGAATCTAATGCCTGATGATATGAGGTGGAGGTGAGGCAGTGATGCTAGCACTGGGGAGCGGCTGCAAATACAGATTATCATTAGCAGAGAGGTTTGACTTCAGAGACACCATAATAAATCAATGCGCTTCATAGCACAAGGAGATCAGCTCCGTGCTTTTTGACCCCCTACAGGGGTGGGATAGGGAGGGTGGGAGGGAGACGCAAGAGGGAGGGGATATGGGGATATATGTATACGTATAGCTGATTCACTTTGTTATACAGCAGAAATTAATGCAACCTTGTAAAGCAATTATACTCCAATAAAGATGTTTAAAAAAAATAAATCAATGTGCTTGAATCATCCCAAAACCATCCTTCCCCACCCCCAACCCCCACCCCGGTCCATAGAAAAACTGTCTTCCAAGAAACTGGTCCCTGGTGCTAAAAAGGTTGGGGACCACTGTCCTAGGTGATCTTCCAAAAGGCATCATCCAGCTCTCTAGATGATTATTATTAGAGGCAGAAGTACGGAGGGTTCTGAGTAATTTACATTTAATTGCCGAGACTATAAATGATACAGCATCCTCAGTTAAAAATATCCTAGACACTAAGAAAGTTAGAACTAACTTTTTTCGAGGTTTGGAAGGGTAAACATCACTGAAGTTTCCTCAGAATTCACTGTTAAAATTTAGTTATCAGTTGCTTTGTTACTGAACTTGAATATCCTTGTGAAGACCCTCATATACAGACCAACCAGCATGAAGCATGCCATGCTTGACTCAGTTTGATTAATTATTTCTCCCTTTGGTCACCATATAAACACTGTCTCATTTTACACTACTATATTTGATGCAGTAGCACAAAATACAAAAGTTTAGAAATGCACAGATGTTACTAAACTAAGAGAAAAGCAGTATAACACACACACAAGTATGATATATACTTGTTCTGAAATGAATACTTTAAGGGTTTGTTATTCATTTTGCAAAAGTATTCTTCTAAAATTGAAGTATAGTTGATTTACAATGTTGTGTTCATTTCTGCTGTACAAAAAATATTCTTTACTAATCTCAGAATAGAAAAATTTAAGCTCTCATAAACTACTGACTATCAAAGCTCAGTTAGAAAGGAAGATAAAGTACCTCTGGAAATATAATGAAATTAAAATAGAATTTTTAAATTTAAGGCAATTTTATTATGTTCTTAAGGGCTTGTAGTGAGATAATACATAACAAATAAAGGATTAGAGATTTTTAAATAAAATAGTAAGTTGATAGGAAAATATGATTATATTTGGATAGTAAGAGGTTTTAGGATTTTTTCATAGCAAAGATTAGATATGCCTCTACATGTGATTTTTAATCACTTACAGCTCCTCAATTATGCATATTATGAGTAGCTTGAAGAAAGGGGTTTTTGCATCCATTTCTTTTATTGTTCCCCATAGCAAGTAGTAGAGGGCTTCATCTGGCCAAAAGCCATATACCCCAGAATTCTCACATAGATCCTTTTATCATGCATTTTTATTCTTTTAAGTGGAGGCAATTTATTTGATGTATAACTAAGAGTGATTTGATTTTATGCCTATTAAAGACTTGTCAAATAAATTCATAGATTCAGACAAAATCCTTTGTTGAGCTCTGTCCCAGTTTTTAGTTTAGAAAATCTGAACACTCAATATAGGCACTCAATAACTGTGGTTGAATAATGCTACCAGCTATGCTGCTTCATGTGTTTAGTCCTTAATTTCGTCATAATAAATGGTACCAGTTATTTCACTTAAGTGGTGACCTTGCTGCATTATTTTTATTCAATTACAAGTTGTAGAATTTGGAATCTGCAAAGGACCTCACGTTATAAATTACCCACCTCTAGCCTTCATTTGACAAACGGACAAACTTACGAGTATTCTTGTGCTGACGATCAGATGAAAGTGAAGCCCAGCTTGACTGAACGGATCTCACACCTGCTCTGTATTCTGCAGGGCGGGGTGTGCACCTGCTGCATAGGCACCCATGTGACACAGTTGCTCCATCTCAGCAGAGGATGAGATGGCTGTTTCTGTATTCCAGGCCCAGGACTCTTCCTTACTTCATACTTCCTTTACCATCCTCTCTCAACTCCCCTTGCTCCTTAGATAACCCTTCTCTCAGTTTTTTTTTAAAGATTTTTTTTGATGTGGACCATTTTTTCTTAATGTCTTTATTGAATTTGTTACAATATTGCTTCTGTTTTATGTTTTGGTTTTTTGGCCATGAGGCATGTGAGATCTTAGCTCCCTGACCAGAGATCAAACCCACACCCCCTGCATTGGAAGGCAAAATTTCAACCACTGGACCACCAGGGAAGTCCCCTCTTCTCTCAATTTTATCCTCAATTTCTCTTTCTCTGTCTGGAAACGTGCTATTATCTCTCATTTGAAACCCTTCCTTTCCTCTGCGTCTCCTCTCTCCACTGTCCAGCCTCTCATCTCTCCTTCCCTAGGAAGAAGAGCCTGTGCTCTGTCCATTTTGTCACCTCTCCTGCCCTTTTGATCGACTGTCATCTGGTCTTTGCCCCCACTGTTTTGCTAATCTCTCTCTCTTCCCCTGGTTACAAACAACTTTTTTTTTTTTTGGCTGCATTGGGTCTTCGTTGCTGCAAGTGGGGGCTCCTGTTCACAGCGACGCGCAGGCTTCTCATTGTGGTGGTGGCTTCTCTTGTTGTAGAGCACAGGCTCTAGGAGCGCAGGCTTCAGTAGTTGTGTCATGTGGGCTCAGCAGTTGTGGCTTGCAGGCTCTAGAACGCAGGCTCAGTAGTTGTGGCACACGGGCTTAGTTGCTCTGCGGCATATGGAATCTTCCTGGACGAGGGATCGAACCAGTGTCCCCTGCATTGGCGGGTGGATTCTTGACAACTGCACTACCCAGGGAGGTCCCTACAAACAACTTTTTTTTTTTTAACATCTTTATTGGAGTATAATTGCTTTACAATGGTGTGTTAGTTTCTGCTTTATAACAAAGTGAATCAGTTATACATATACATATGTTCCCATATATCTTCCCTCTTGCGTCT
>NC_041232.1:70487737-70490487 GCF_002837175.3 Physeter macrocephalus
TCTGGCCTTATATTTAGGTCTTTAATCCATTTTCAGCTTATTTTTGTGTATGGTGTTTGGGAGTGTTCTATTCTCATACATTTACTTGTACTTGTCCAGTTTTCCCAGCACCACTTATTGAAGAGGCTGTCTTTTCTCCACTGTATATTCTTGCCTCCTTTATCAAAGATAAGGTGACCATATGTGCGTGGGTTTATCTCTGGGCTTTCTGTCCTGTTCCATTGATCTATATTTCTGTTTTTGTGCCAGTACCATACTCTCTTGATTACTGTAGCTTTGTAGTATAGTGTTAAGTCAGGGAGCCTGATTCCTCCAGCTCCATTTTTCGTTCTCAAGATTGCTTTGGCTATTCGGGGTCTTTTGTGTTTCCATACAAATTGAGAAATATTTTGTTCTAGTTCTGTGAAAAATGCCAGTGTCAGTTTGATAGGGACTGCATTGAATCTGTAGATTGCTTTGGGTAGTAGAGTCATTTTCATAAGGTTGATTCTTCCAATCCAAGAACATGGTATATCTCTCCATCTTTTGGTATCATCTTTAATTTCTTTCATCAGTGTCTTATAATTTTCTGCATACAGGTCTTTTGTCTCCTTAGGTAGGTTTATTCCTAGATATTTTATTCTTTTTGTTGCAATGGTAAATGGGAGTGTTTTCTTAATTTCACTCTCAGATTTTTCATCATTAGTGTATAAGAATGCCAGAGATTTCTGTGCATTAATTTTGTATCCTGCTACTTTACCAAATTCATTGATTAGCTCTAGTAGTTTTCTGGTAGCATCTTTAGGATTCTCCATGTATAGTATCATGTCATCTGCAAACAGTGACAGCTTTACTTCTTCTTTTCCGATTTGGATTCCTTTTATTTCTTTTTCTTCTCTGTTTGCTGTGGCTAAAACTTACAAAACTATGTTGAATAATGGTGTTGAGAGTGGGAAACCTTGTCTTCTTCCTGATCTTAGTGGAAATGGTTTCAGTTTTTCACCATTGAGGACAATCTTGGCTGTGGGTTTGTCATATATGGCCTTTATTATGTTGAGGAAAGTTCCCTCTATGCCTACTTCCTGCAGGGTTTTTATGATAAATGGGTGTTGAATTTTGTCAAAAGCTTTCTCTGCATCTATTGAAATGATCATATGGTTTTTCTCCTTCAGTTTGTTGATATGGTGTATCACGTTGATTGATTTGCATATATTGAAGAATCCTTGCATTCCTGGAATAAACCCCACTTGATCATGGTGTATGATCCTTTCAATGTGCTGTTGGCTTCTGTTTGCTAGTATTTTGTCGAGGAATTTTGCATCTATGTTCATCAGTGATATTGGCCTGTAGTTTTCTTTCTTTGTGACATCTTTGCTTTTGGTATCAGCGTGATGGTGGCCTCATAGAATGAGTTTGGGAGTGTTCCTCCCTCTGCTATCTTTTGGAAGAGTTTGAGAAGGATAGGTGTTAGCTCTTCTCTAAATGTTTGATAGAATTCGCCTGTGAAGCCATCTGGACCTGGGCTTTTGTTTGTTGGAAGATTTTTAATCACAGTTTCAATTTCAGTGCTTGTGATTGGTCTGTTCATATTTTCTATTTCTTCCTGGTTCAGTCTCGGCAGCTTGTGCATTTCTAAGAATTTGTCCATTTCTGCCAGGATGTCCATTTTATTGGCATACAGCTGCTTGTAGTAATCTCTAATAATCTTTTGTATTTCTGCAGTGTCAGTTGTTACATCTCCTTTTTCATTTCTAATTCTATTGATTTGAGTCTTCTCCCTTTTATTCTTGATGAGTCTGGCTAATGGTTTATCAATTTTATTTATCTTCTCAAAGAACCAGCTTTTAGTTTTATTGATCTTTGCTACTGTTTTCTTCATTTCTTTTTCATTTATTTCTGATCTGATCTTTATGATTTCTTTCCTTCTGCTAAATTTGGGGTTCTTTTGTTCTTCTTTCTCTAATTGCTTTAGGTGCAAAGGTAGGTTGTTTATTCGAGATGTTTCCTGTTTCTTAAGGTAGGATTGTATTGCTATAAACTTCCCTCTTAGAACTGCTTTTGCTGCATCCCATAGGTTTTGGGTCGTCGTGTCTCCATTGTCATTTGTTTCTAAGTATTTTTTGATTTCCTCTTTGATTTCTTCAGTGATCACTTCGTTATTAAGTAGTGTATTGTTTAGCCTCCATGTGTTTGTATTTTTTACAGTTTTGGGTTGTCGTGTCTCCATTGTCATTTGTTTCTAAGTATTTTTTGATTTCCTCTTTGATTTCTTCAGTGATCGCTTCGTTATTAAGTAGTGTATTGTTTAGCCTCCATGTGTTTGTATTTTTTACAGATCTTTTCCTGTAATTGATATCTAGTCTCATAGCGTTGTGGTCAGAAAAGATACTTGATACAATTTTAATTTTCTTCAACGTACCAAGGCTTGATTTGTGACCCAAGATATGATCTCTCCTGGAGAATGTTCCATGAGCACTTGAGAAGAAAGTTTATTCTGTTGGTTTTGGGTGGAATGTCCTATAAATATCAATTAAGTCCATCTTCTTTAATGTGTCGTTTGAGGCTTGTGTTTCCTGATTTATTTTCATTTTGGATGATGTGTCCATTGGTGAAAGTGGGGTGTTAAAGTCCCCTGCTATGATTGTTTTACTGTCGATTTCCCCTTTTATGGCTGTTAGCATTTGCCTTATGTATTGTGGTGCTCCTATGTTGGGTGCACAAACATTTATAATCCTTATATCTTCTTCTTGGATGGATCCCTTGATCATTAT
>NC_041232.1:70491575-70524802 GCF_002837175.3 Physeter macrocephalus
GACTGTCCTCAGTTCTTTTCATTCTTTTTTCTTTATTCTGCTCTGCAGTAGTTATTTCTACTATTTTATCTTCCAGGTCACTTATCCATTCTTTGCCTCAGTTATTCTGCTGTTGATCCCTTCTAGAGTATTTTTAATTTCATTTATTGTGTGTTCATCATTGCTTGTTTCCTCTTTAGTTCTTCTAGGTCCTTGTTAAATGTTTCTTGCATTTTCTCTATTCTATTTCCAAGATTTTGGATTATCTTTACTATCATTATTCTGAATTATTTCAGGTAGACTGCCTATTTCCTCTTCATTTGTTAGGTCTGCTGGGTTTTTACCTTTCTCCTTCATCTGCTGTGTTTTTTTCTGTCTTCTCATTTTGCTCAACTTACTGTGTTTGGGGTCTTCTTTTCAGAGCCTGCAGGTTCGTAGTTCCCGTTGTTTTTGGTGTCTGTCCGCAGTGGCTATGGTTGGTTCAGTGGGTTGTGTAGGCTTCCTGGTGGAGCGGACTAGTGCCTGTGTTCCGGTGGATGAGGCTGGATCTTGTCTCTCTGGTTGGCAGGTCCACGTCTGGTGGTGTGTTTTGAGGTGTCTGTGGCCTTATTATGATTTTAGGCAGCCTCTCTGCTAATGGATGGGGCTGTGTTCCTGTCTTGCTAGTTGTTGGGCATAGGGTGTCTAGTACTGTAGCTTACTGGTCATTGAGTGAAGCTGGGTCTTGGTGTTGAGATGGAGATCTCTGGGAGATTTTCGCCATTTGATATTACGTGGAGCTGGGAGGTCTGTTGTGGACCAGTGTCCTGAAGTTGGCTCTCCCACCTCAGAGGCACAGCCCTGACACCTGGCTGGAGCACCAAGAGTCTTTCATCCACATGGAAAAAGAGAAGGGGAAAAAATAATATATCTTGCTCCCAAAGTCCACCTCCTCAATTTGGGATGATTCATTGTCTATTCAGGTATTCCACAGATGCAGGGTACATCACGTTGATTGTGGAGATTTAATCCGCTGCTCCTGAGGCTGCTGGGAGAGATTTCCCTTTCTCTTCTTTGTTGGCACAGCTCCTGAGGTTCAGCTTTGGATTTGGCCCCGCCTCTGCGTGTAGGTCGCCTGAGGGCGTCTGTTCTTCGCTCAGACAGGACGGGGTAAAAGGAGCAAGTTGTCCCTGGATCCCGGGACCCTGCAGTGGCGGGGGCACAGGCTCCCAGGAGGGGAGGTGTGGAGAGTGACCTGTGCTCGCACACAGGCTTCTTGGTGGCGGCAGCAGCAGCCTTAGCGTCTCATGCCCGTCTCTGGGGTCCGCGCTGATAGCCGCGGCTCACGCCCGTCTCTGGTGCTTGTTTAGGTGGTGCTGTGAATCCCCTCTCCTCACGCACCCTGAAACAGTGGTCTCTTGCCTCTTCGGCAGCTCCAGACCTTTAAGCGGCGCGCTTAATCCCCTCTCCTCGCGCAACAGGAAGCGAAGAGGGAAGAAAAAGTCTCTTGCCTCTTCGGCAGCTCCAGACTTTTAACGGACTCCCTCCCGGCTAGTTGTGGCGCACTAGCCCCTTCAGGCTGTGTTCACGCCGCCAACCCCAGTCCTCTCCCGGCTTCCAACCAAAGCCCGAGCCTCAGCTCCCAGGCCCCGCCCGCCCCGGCGGGCGAGCAGACAAGCCTCTCGGGCTGGTGAGTGCCGGTCGGCACCGATCCTCTGTTTGGGAATCTCTCCGCTTTGCCCTCCGCACCGTGTGGCTGCGCTCTCTTCCGTGGCTCCGAAGCTTCCCCCTCAGCCACCCGCAGTCTCCGCCCACGAAGGGGCTTCTAGTGTGTGGAAACCTTTCCTTCTTCACAGCTCCCTCCCACTGGTGCGGGTACTGTCCATATTCTTTTATCTCTGTTTATTCTTTTTTCTTTTTCCTACCCAGGTACGTGGGGAGTTTCTTGCCTTTGGGGAGGTCTGAGGTCTTCTGCCAGTGTTCAGTAGGTGTTCTATAGGAGCAGTTCCACATGTAGATGTATTTCTGATGTATTTGTGGGGAGGAAGGTGATCTCCACGTTTTACTTTTCTGCCATCTTCTCAAATCCTCCAAACAACTTTTTGATTGCCAAAAATGTTTTTCAAACTTGAGTGTAGTGGTTCTCAAACTTTTGGTCTCAGAACCCCGTAAAAATTGAAGACTCTGAAGAATTTTTGTTTATAAAAGTTGCATCTATAAATTTTTAATATATTAGAAATTAAAACTGAGATTTTTAAAATAATATTTATTGACTTAATAAAAAACTCAATTCATGTTGATATAAAAACTTATTTTTATGAAAAATAACTACTTGCCAAAACAAAAAACTGCTGAGAAATGTAGCATTGCTTAACATTTTTGCAGATTTCTTTAATGTCTGGCTTAATGGAAGACAGATGGATTTTTATATCTGCACATGTCTTTAATCTGTTGCCATATGTTGTTTTAGTTGAAGTTTATGTTGAAAATCTGGCCTTGCATAGGTATATAATTGAAAAAGGGAGTCATATTTCAATAGCCTTTTAAAATAATTTTGCATCTTCTTTGGTAGTTCACCAAAACTCAACATGTAGTCGTTTTTTAAAGGTTAGCTGCAATGTGGAATCTGTAATTTTAATGAACTTTTCATACTGTTACGTTCCATCCATTGGGTGGGTCTTTGAGTGGTTTTTTGAGTGTGTCTTTCACCCATACATGATTTTATAACATTATGCACTTGTCTTTGGAAAATCTTGGATTGAATTATATGTAAATTCTCCATATACTGTCACGTTGCAATCCACAATATCAGAACCTCTTATTTGCTAATATCCCTGCTGATCTCATAAAAAAAAGTCAGTGAGTATTGGGAAGCCAGATTCTATTTTCCAAAATTTCTACTTGAAAGCTTGAATTTTATCATTGGCAACAATTTCTGTCAGTTGCTTTCCTGGACAGGAACAAAGCAGTTCATTTTCAAGAAAATGTCTGCCAAATACCCAAGTCCAAATAATCATAGTTTCTCTTTTGGTTATACTTTCAGTGAAAGTGAAGAAACAGCTAGTTAAGCTTGCACCTCAGTCTTCCAAGCGTTTTCCCCTGAGACACCAATCATATTTCAGTTGACATTAGAAGTGCTTTATGTATACTTCCCATTCTGTCACACTGAATAATAAAACAGCATGTACTCAAGGGTCAAAATTTAAATAAAATTAATAATTTTTACTGCTTCATCAAGGATATTCTTAAGTGAAAACACTTTGTTGTTTTATTTACTACCAGTGCATGGCAGTGAAGTATATAATGATGCCTAGTACAGTTTGGTGCCACTGCCTTGATTCAGACTGAAGTACCAGCAGTTTTACCCATCACTGTATACCATCAGTGCCAGTTCAACACAATGAAAAGATCATATGACATCTCAGGAGTTTTACAAAAATAGTTTTGATCTCACACACTTCCCAATAGGAGCATAATGCTCCCAAGGCATCCACAGACCACACTTGGTGGAGAACCTCTGATTTAGTGGAACCTTTGGTTGCACTGAAATATGAAACTTACTTCTTCTTGAAAACTCTTCTGTTTTCTGCATCCTCTGTATCCCGAAGTCATAACCTTTCCTAGGATCCAGTACTTGGGGAGAAGGTAGGGTAGACAGGAAGATCTGGGATTAGTTTTTCTGAGGCTCAGTACAAATCCTGAAATTTATTCTACTTACTCTAAAGGACTCTTCACTTTTCTGGGGATTCCTGGCTCTCCTCAAATGGCAATGCTTCTGGCCCCAGAAGGGGGCCTCCTTAAAGAATCCTAGATGTTTAGTGTTACCCACAGTACCGTGATACATGACACCTGGCAGCAAAACTGCATATCATTGGGCTTACATTACAGATGTTATCCTATTAAATGTGTCAGGCATTCTTCAAGTCCCAATCTCAATCCACTATGCTCAGGGCACATCAGTCTTTTTTCTATTCCTTGAATAAGGCCAAACTTATTTCTACCTCTGTGCACTGTGCTAGGTTGGGCCAGTGTGGGCCGCTCGGCTCCATCCGGTCAGTCAGGGTCTATCCCCGCCCTCAAAGGCCTTAAAGTTGGCTTGGCAGAGACAGAGTGGTAAATCAGAGAAACGTCGCAACACCATGATAGAAGGGTATCCAGGATGCAGAGAAGATTCCCAGGTGCTGTGATGGGAGGAACACAAAGGAGGGACCTGGCAGGTGTGCACAGGAATTAAAAGGAGGACTGGTGATGTTTTAGCTGTAATGACCCATATGGGGAAATAATCTAAAAAAGAGGGGATATATGTATATGTGTAACTGATTCACTTTGCTGTACAGCAGAAACTAACACAACATTGTAAATCAACTCTACTCCAATAAAAATGTTTTAAAAATGATAAAAAAGAAAAAGAGAAAAAAAAAAAGATGAGTGGTTGTTTATCAGCCAGAGAAATCCTCTGACTGCAAACCCTAAGCTATTTCCATATGCAAAATTGGCTGTCTCTGAATGAAATACCATATTAAATGCGATTATACATCTCTGACCAATGAATCAATGATCACTTTGCAAAAATTATAGTGTGTATTTCTTTCCCATTGCATATTTCACTGCGAAGAATGAAGAAATTCTCAATCATAGACCCGAGCAATATATTTAATGTCTCAGCTACTTGGGCTGCTTAGTAGGTATTAAAAAACAGGAGTAGGAATAAGGAGGAAACTAACTTTAAAGAACTCAGGATGTAAATTTCTCTAATTTACTGTAAATGGATAAATCACCTAAGTCTTTATAGTATAGACATTGAAATTTAAAGTATTTTATATAGTTTTCCTGGATTTAACTGATTATCTCTCAATTGGCCTTTTAATATGATTTTCATAGAAAATGTACTTTATGTTAAAACACTTTTATTCACCAGCATCCTCTAGATGTAATTATTGCTTACCAACAGTTCTTCCATTGAAAGATACTGGCACAGTGGCATACCATACAGCCATTAAAAAGGATGAGGGCAGTTCATTTCTGCTGACGTGGAAAGATGCCAGTATAAGATAAATTTAAAGAGAAACTAGCAAAGTTTCAGAAAAGTATGTAAAATAAAATCATTTTTGAAGCAGAAAACTGTATTTAAGGATTGATATTCAGGCATGTACATGCAGATATATATATGAAGTGGGGGAAAAGTCTGGAAAGACACACCCCAAAGTGTTTCTCATGGTTACCTCGGGTGGTGGAGGGGGTTTGTCGTAAAGGATAACTTTCCTTTCTTAACTGTTTATTTTTCCATAGTCTCTGTTTCTTTTTTACAGTGTGTATTCCTTTAAAATTGGATGTACTATATTAGAATAATTCAAATTTTAAAAATCATTGGGAAAACATTAAAGCTATAACATAGATAAGATACAAAAAATTCAGAGTAAAATAAGTATTTAAAGTTTTGAACTGAATGGGAGAAAAAATCCAGACAAAGAGTTAAAAGTCTGTATTTTCAGACATAGATTACCTTTTCTTAAACTTTGTTATTATGTAGACAGACTGATTGATTCTGCTTTTCAAGTGAAAAGCTGAATCAGCTCTGTTCATTCTAAATGGGCACTTAAAATCCAGTAAGAAAATGAATACTGTCTACTTAGAACAGTGCATGAGCTCATTTTTTTAAAAAAACTCCTCCAAATCTTTAGTTTGTGCTTATCTTGGATGATGATAACAATAATGGGATGTAAAACAGTGTCTATCCTAACTTCCAGTAAAGTTCTTAAATTAGTTACTATTTTATAGGATACCTTTTATAATAAATATAGATGTTACTCCTATACTCACATGAGTAGAACTCCTTCTAAAGCCATTTTAGTCCATATCCCTAGTCCTAAAAACTCCCCAACAGACGACTGTCTTTCAATATTAAAGTTCTTGATGAAAAAACAAATCTCTAAAGCTTCCGGAAGTATTCCGTTTCACTGTATAACAGAAAGAATATTAAATTTTCACACTGTTGGAAATGATACAGAGAAGAGTTTCAAACCAAAGTCCATATCATTTGTATTAGCAACTTTAAGCTGAAACTGAGATAATTTGTTATTATCAGGTTATATCTGCAAATCACAAGTGTTTACGAAATAGGCAAGTTTAAAATATTTGGGGGAACTCATTTCCCTTATTTATTAGCATGTTATTAGCACTTACTTGCCCTAGGAAAATAGCAAAACAACTACACCTTTTATATCCTTTCTGTGGTATATATTCAGAGATGCAAATGGTGATGATGATGATAATTATTATAGCTACTAAAGTGTGTACTTACTATAGTAAGTACTTATTATGTGCCAGGAATGGTTCTAAGAACTTTACATGTATTAACTCATTTCGTCCTCATGACAATTATATCAGGTGCTATTATTGTTCCCATTTTATGGATGAGGAAGCCGAGGCATAGGTAAGTTACCTAATGTGCTCAAGGTCACACAATTAGTAGGTGGAAGAGTCAGGTGATAAGAGATGTGTCTCTCAGCCATCATACAGTACACCCTCAACAGGCATGGTATTTTTCCTTGCAGAAACTCTGCTTCCAGTTCTCCTTCTAACACCCCAGCTACAGCATGCCTATAGCAAGTTTTCTCAGAAGGAAAGTAGTTCACCAATTAAATACTTAGTGGTGTTGTTCAGGCAACATCTATTGATTTACAGTGTGCAAGATGCTGAGTGGGAAGTTGTGACGCTTACGTGGAATTTGCCAGTGTCCATCACCATTCCAGAATGAGGTCTCTTTACATTTTGTCTTTTGAACTAGTGCCCGTCACTGGAATGAAGCACTTCTAGGAAACATTCCCCCACCCTCCACTGCTCACACCCCCCAAAACTAACACAGCTCCCCTTGAGCTGATGCCTTCACCAAAGCCACTTTCGTGTCTCTGAATCGTTCAAACGTATTAGCAGCATGGAGACCCAGAGTTCTGTCGGGGGAGGTGTACAAACATGTCTGCAAGTTCTTTCCTCCTCTACAAAGCGCCCCCCCACCTTGGTTGCAGCTCTGACATCCCTGAGGGCTGTTGAGCAGTGCTCTGAGAACCGACTCCTGAATCTTTTAGGCCGTGGCTCCTCACGTGGGGGCCCTCAGAAGAGCTCTTTCCCATCCCATCCCGGCCAAAACGGGACAAGGGTGTTGTCATTGGTACCTTCTTGTTGTCAAACTGTACGTTGCTCCACTACCGAAGGCCTACCGTTCCTTCCTGCAGAACAGCTTTGCCTGTGTTCAGCGCTCAGATCTTGTCCATGGGTTATTGGGAGCACATCATGGACACTGAGGAGTCTCTCTCCTCATCTAGTGTGCACGATGAATAAAGGGATGCAGTGTGTTGGTTAGATTTTAAATAAATTTTGTTTTCATTAACGTAAAAAATCTGCGTGCATATCCTGCAGAGTGCAATCAAATGAACCAATCTAAAAAGTTATTTCATGCAAATTAAAACAAAAATGTGATAGCAATTTTTCCTTGTATTGGCGAAAAAAGTAGAAAATTTGATAATATCAAGTGGGGTCACTCTTTTACGGGGAATTGAAGGTAATCAAAATTTAAAATGTGTGTATGCTTGGATTTCCCTGGTGGCGCAGTGGTTAAGAATCCGCCTGCCAATGCAGGGGACACGGGTTCGAGCCCTGGTCCGGGAAGATCCCACATGCCACGGAGCAACTAAGCCCATGCGCTACAACTACTGAGCCTGAGCTCTAGAGCCCGCAAGCCACAACTACTGAAGCCCACGTGCCACAACTACTGAAGCCCGTGCACCTAGAGACCGTGCTCCACAACAAGACAAGCCACCGTAGTAAGAAGCCCGTGCACCACAACGAAGAGTAGACCCTGCTTGCCGCAACTAGAGAAAGCCCGCACCCAGCAACGAAAACCCACTACAGCCAATAAATAAATAAATAAATTTTTTAAAATAATAAAATAAAATGGGTGTATGCTTTAATCCAGAATGTTGCTTTGGGGAATCTATCCTACAAAAATACTCACCTACGTATACAAGGATCTATGTATAATATAACTTAAATGTCAGAAAGGGAAGAGTTAAATAATGGAGTATAAATGCACAGGGGTACAATGCAGGTGTGAGAATGGGTGACGTGGATTCATGTATACTGATGTGGGAGGATGTTCCATGAACTATTGAGGGAAGAAAAGGAAGTTGTAGAGTAATAGATGTAATATGATACTATTTTTGTAATAAACATTAGAAAACGCTGGGAAGATCCACCAAATTGTTAACAGTAATTAACCCTTGGTGAAGGAGGGGGTATGAGAGGAAAGACTTACTTTTTACTACATACATGTTAGTGGTGGTTTTTTACAAGTGCGTATTGCCTTAATACCTTTTAAACAAAGAGTCCAAAGTTTCTGAACCATTTTAAATCAACATCAAGAATATGTAAAAGCAACTAGATAAGAATTGCTCCTAATACTTCAACTACTCCTGGAAATACATATACCAGTTCTCAGGACAGTGCCTGATACACAGTCTGTCCTCAGTAGTAGTTAGTGACTTAAAACTAGTTATAAATTGTACTTATAGCCCATACATTCTGTTCCTTTAGATGGGGTTCATTTTAGCTGGAGATGAATTTTGGATTAGTTGAAGAGTGTTCCTTGTTGTATTTTAATGCTCAAGGACACTATATACGGTATTAACATTCTGAAATCATTGCATAGTATCAAAGTCATAGTTGAGAAAGTGGTTTTACAGGTTTCTGTCTTTCTCCTAAATCATATCTCTGCTGAGAGTTGCATGTTTCCTCTTCCTATATTTTTCCAAATTGACTTTTTTTGTGTGGGGGTGGTACGCGGGCCTCTCACTGTTGTGGCCTCTCCCGTTGCGGAGCACAGGCTCCGGACGCGCAGGCTCAGCGGCCGTGGCTCACGGGCCCAGCCGCTCCGCGGCATGTGGGATCTTCCCGGACCGGGGCACGAACCCGCGTCCCTTGCATCGGCAGGCGGACTCTCAACCACTGCGCCACCAGGGAAGCCCCCAAATTGACTTTTAAGTTTCACACAAATTTCTCTTATTTGAGGGCCATTTTTAATAAAAATTAAAAAGATCATTAATTCAAGGGAGACTATAAGTAGAGAATACCAAAGTTGTTTAGACTTAGGTATTGGGTGCTTGGCAAACTCTTAAGCAACATGATTTGCTCCAGGATCCCGCCCCAGCGTGGACCCAATACACATTTGTGTTTCACATCATAAACCACACAGTTATGGGTGGGTGGCACCCTGTTGTGTGTTACTTCTGAGGAGTTGATGTCACAAATATGCTTTGGAGAAATATAATAACCTATTCTAGTATTTAATAATGATCGATAAGTGATTATTTCTTTTAATTATGTTTTGTGTGATACCATGTTCAGTGAAATTTATGTGTGCCTATATAAATACCTGGCAAATTCTTGGAATAATTTTATTCCCAGAACATTTATACCAAAACTACATACTTTATTGTATGTATCATTATTTAGACTATATTTGCCTTCTTGAGTTTCAGACCAAATAATCTTTTCTAGTTCCCTAAGACATAATTAAATAATTTCCATTATGCAACTGTCAGTCTCATGCTAATGTACTCAGACTTCAAGGGCCTTTACAGATATCTTTTTGTAAATCTGCAATTGTTTGTCTCAATTGAAAATACATTTTTTAGAAGGGTCATGGGGCTGCTTTCTGTTTCTTGATTTCTGCCTGACTTTTTTAGACAGTTTTAATTTCCTTTGTTGTTTATACCAATTATTATTTTAGACCTTATGAAATATTCAGTGGTCTTAAAAATTGGTATGTTTAGCCTAGTTTATAAAGTAGTCACTGAAGGATAGGCATAGTGATTTGGACTTCTTACAGCATTAAACTTTGTACTGCTCTATGCTTCTTGATTGGACCCTGTTTATGTATTCATACATTCAACAAAAAAGTCTCTGATGGAGGGGAAAAAGCAATAAACAAAAAATTACTGTTTAATATCAAAGAGATGATAAGTACAATGAAGAAAAAATAGGATATCGGACTCAAGAATAGTGGAGGAAAGGCTGCTGTATTAAATAGGATGGCCCATAAAGGCCTTCCTTATCAAGATAACCTTGGGACAGAGACCTAAATGAAGCAAGGGCACAAGCCCTGGAGATACCAGGCAGATGAGATTTTCAAGCAGAGGGAATAGCAAACGTTAAGCTCCGAAGTGGGTACACTCTTGGAATATTCACGAAAGCGTAAGAAGATCAGTATGACCAGAACAGAGCGAGCAAAGGGAAGAGGAAGTCCGAGAGGTGTTGGGCCAGATCACGCAGAGTCTTGAAGGACGGTTGTGAACACACAGGAGACGTGATTTGGCTTATGGCTGAAAAGGATCGCTCTGGCTGCACGTGGACAGGAATGAAAGCAAGGAGATCAGTGACTTTAAAATTTTTGGATGATGACCACCGCAGCCCCAGCAAGAAATACATTTTGCAACGTTATTCAATTCCACTTTATTCGTCTTTCATATACTTGAGTGGTAATGTTTCCTCTGACTTAACAGTTTCCTTGTTGTGGGCTGAATAGAGGAGAACCATTGTTGTAACTTAAGTATAACAGAAAGATTCGTGGCAGGTTGTTGCCCAAGAAATACTGCCCAGTGCACGTTATCAGTGCAGTGCACTAGAGACTGAGATACCATTTCCAGAAGGCTCGGCACAGATGAACCCTTACTCTGAGAGCCCTCCCCCCAAATTTTGGAGGAATTCAAGGCTCCCATGTGGGATCAGGTCAAGACTAGAATAGTCTTAAAAACTAGGATGCATCCTGCTCTGCAATCCATTGATACTTTTTGGGGTAGGGTCAAGTAATGTGTATCTCACCATCCTTAAATCTTGACAGCCCCCCAGTGGAGAACTGGTTTCAGGAGAAGAGCGGTCTGGGTGCATGGTGGGCTCTGGAAACCCTCAGAAGAGTTAGGCTCACTGCAGCCAGTCCCCAGAGTGGATACTTGGGAAGTGACTGCATACATACCTTGGATTTCCTCTGTTAAAAGAGAGACTGTTAAAGAAATAAAAAGGTTCACAAGAAATCCAAAGATTAAAAACATGCCACGAGACCTTCACTGTCCAGAATTCTTTAAGATATTTTAGGAGTATTAGTCTAGTAGTAAATTGCAAAGAATGAAAAATGCAGACCTGTAATATATGGTCCTTTCAGGCAGACTAAAGATTTGATACCAAGAATAGAGTTGATCTTTTTTTCTCCCGTAAATAATGGTGTCTGTAGATGATATAGAAGGTTGATATCCAGAGCATAGAAAATGGTCAATGTAACAAAACTTTTAGATTCGAGTTTAACTAAGTAAAATTTTGTCAACATAAATGTATTTTACCAACGGTTTGCTTTGAAGAGGATTATTTTGAGGGGTAATTATATTCATGTTTCGCAGAAGGATTTGGGCAATACAACTGTTATGTCTGTGCAAAGTTTAATAGTGGACAACAAAATACCTCTGGAAATGTTATTTTCCTGTGGCTGTTAACCTGCACAGAATAGATATTTGTTAAAACATTTGTTAGCTATTATATTCCATGTTACTCTAATAGGATTTAAATTGTGTGGGCTTACGTGTGTTTAGATGTAGACATAGGCATACATATAGATATATAGTGGTGCCCAATACTTAGACCACTGTCATTATTGAATAACAAAATAGTAAACATTTTTAAACTCTTCTAAACCTCTTTTATTTTTGAGTATGGAAACATTAAATTTTGAATGCTGATTGCTGATTCCTGCCTTCTCTACCGAGGGCAGTAATAGGATGCTTTAGACAAGAAAAGCTTTTAAGAAACTTTTTACTAACCACTTAATAGTGGGGAAGCCTCATATGTGTCAGGAGCCTCCACTCCCCTTCCTTCCCTCAAACCTGTATGCAAACAGAACATCCCATACCTGAGCACAGCAAAAACCAGCGGGACATCCTAAAGTAGTATCTTTCATGTAACTAGAAATGAAGCATTCATCTTCCACTGAAGAGGAAAAAAGTTGCCTCATTGGGTGAGGCTTAGGGATAGGACAGAAGTATTGTTGAATCCATTACTTGGTAATAAGTATCAAACAAAAAGTTTAAACACTTAATAGCTTGTTTTCCAGATTTATAAAATACGTATGAATGTCATAATGTCTGTTAATGCCAAAATGGCTTTGTCAGACTGTCCCTGGTTTCAAAATGCTCACAAATATCTTCTCTCCCTCTCTCCCTCTCTCCCTCTCTCTCTCTGCCTCTCTTACCAGAATTTCAGAAATGGAGTCCTATGCCCTACTAGTTTTTTTACTGTATATCAATCTCAAGAAAGCATTAGAGAAATGATCTTTCTTTTCTGTCATTCGTTTTGCCTCCCCATCCTGTCTTTTAAAAAAATAATAGCAGAAAATTTAGATTAGTAGCAGGGAATCAAAGAGAAAAAAGGCAAGGAGTGTGTAGTAGAATTGATGTAATATCCTCAGAAATATTGAGGGTAGGCCACTTATTTATCTGGGTAATGCTCACTGAGACAATAGGACTAGATAATGGGAAGGCATATTCAAAACTCTTTGGGGACATAAAATCATACCTTATTTACACTTCTAATAATTTTTATTCTTACCTTCCCAGGCTCTAGCCATATGGCCGTTAAATCATAACAAGGCGTAGATCAGGAATTCGAATACTTGATCATCATGAAAATTAATCTAGAAAAGTAAACAAAAATAAATCCACCTTTTTTGACCTTCAAGGCCTCCTCCCTAAATCCTATTTTCATGCAATGCCAAATCACCAAATATGCTTATTTATACTACCAATAGTCACAGTCATCATTTAGATAAACTGATAAGTGTGGAAACTCTAGAGAATTTGCCAGATAACTTTTTGGTGGATAACTTTCTAATTGCATTCTAAATTATTGATATGAACGTTTAAGCTTAATATTTATGTAGCTTTTTTATGATTGTTCTGCTGGAAAGTATTTTGCATTCCTTAATACTGTAATAAACCATGAGAACATAATGAGATTGACTATGTAAGCCTTTTCATCTTTTCTATTTCTATTCAAATAGAAATATTTGCAGAATAGTAACTGTAGCAAAACTGAGTTTTCATGTTTAATCTTTTTTGTATGTGACCCTTATCTCTTGTTTCAAAATTCAAGGGTGTTTGTAATTAAGAAGTTGTTTTCTGTTGAAAATCTTCATTAGCAGGCCTAAGCGGTATTCTGCATCATTTTCCTTTCAGTTGATTTTAAGAATTACTACAATGAAACATTTTTGAAAAATCTCAATATATTAATTACAGATCTACATAGAGTTATTTAAAAGTATGTACCCGAGCTGGCTTTAATCTTTGAAATGTGTTGCTATCCACTTTGACGTGCAGGTCATCTCACCTGTTTTTTTGGGTTTTTTGTTGTTAAAATGTTCAACCCAGGTTCTACATGGTCAGCTATTATGAGCGGAATCACAGAATAGCAGTTGGAGCTCGCCATGGTTCAGTGGCCCTGTACGACATCCGGACTGGAAAGAGTCAGGTAAATAAATCATTGTGACTTCCTCGCCGTAAAGTGCGCAAGGTATTGAAAGGGGTGAGAGACCAGCACTTCACCAGTTGGCGTGCTGAGCTGCTGGAACATTATGGATAATGCTAAAGGGATCAATAGTTTAATGAAGGACTCAGAGAATATAGACCCCCTACTGTCTTTATTCACTGGGAATGACGAGCTGCCACAGGTGGATTCGTAATAGAGCCTTGAGTAAGGTGGCACGTACTACTCACAAACCACTTTGCAGTAAGTCTTTTCTTCTTTTAAACAAAGTTTTCTGAATTTCTTATTTTTGCCACATGTTTTCTGAAAGACACTGGTGATACATTATTATGATTGGTGGCTAAACAAAAATTAGTTTTCTGACTATGTAAAGTGAGATCTTTAGCGATTATAAGACAGTACTCAGAGTTCAAGAAAGGCAGAAATCATAATGGCATTTAGTGTGGATATGTAAGGAAACTGAGGCTCTATTTGAAATATATTCCCTTTTTTATACTTTTATAACTTTCTCTGCTTTTATAAAACTTCATTGTTTATGAGAAATCCTTCTCGGTCTTGATCTTGAGCACTTCGTTCTCCGAATGTACCAGTTGGGTAAATGGAGCAAGTCTAGCCCCACTTTACCTATAAGTAAATCGAAGCTCCCAGACTTTAAATCTCTATCCCACAGTCACACTGTTAGTTAATGGCAAAAGCAGGGCTAGGCTCCACCCTGATCATTGTGAATTTATTGTGGTCATTGATAAATAGTTCCAAGTCATAACTTCTTATTTTTCCCTGTAGCATCTATCAATGCTGATATATTCAATCAGGAATTAGGAATTGTATTCAACTGTAGTATTAGATTGATATATTCAACTGTATTAGGAATTTCCAGAAGGAATATGAAGAAATACATCAGGATGTAGCTAAATTTTAAATTGCCTCTTAAATTTAATAAACTATTAATTAGTTCTCCAAAAGTGTCTCTGGCGGTTTTCCGTGAAATAGTTCTAAGAGCTGGTAACAGGTATTGGGGGTAAAAGTTTCAGGGGTCAGACAAGTTTGGGGGTACTGTTCGAATTTCACACATTTCTTTATGCAGGCCTTCTCAGAGGCTCTAAGGCGTGGGTGTGCATTGTGCATTTCCTGGAAGTGCGTGGAATATGTATCATTTGCCACACTGATGTAACTATTGAATATCCTTTGCGTGATTTTTTCTCTTTAAAAGACATTCACTCCTCATTGGCGACTGTATTTCTTTACTCTGAACTCTCACTTTGAGCAGTGAAACCACTCTGTATACTTGCTTAAAAATGAAGTTACATGTTGTCTATAACATTCTCTCCTAAGAGAGACAGATTCTTCAAACAACATTTTCAGAATCTCTTTTGGTAAATCAATTTTTAAAAATTGGAATGCATTTGACCCTGAACACCACCGGGGTTAGAGGTGCAGACCCACATGTAACTTATAGTTGACCCTCCTGACCCCTGGTTCCTCCGTATCCCTGGTTCTGCACCTGGGGATTCAACCAACCCTGGATGGTGTAGAGCTATAGTATTTACTATTGAAATCTGAGTATGAGCGGACCCTCGCAGTTCAATCCAGTGTCATTCAAGGGTCAACTGCATATTATTATTAGCCAACTTGAGAGAAATAAGCCACAAACAGCAACAAGGTAAAGACAAAAAAAAATTAAATAAGGGGACCTTTTCAACTTTCTTTAAAATTGAAGTGAGGAAATCATAGAGAGGACACTATTGCCACCAACAGAGAGAAGAGTGAGACAGCGTGAGCATGGTGACGAAACCCAAAGAGGAGTGAAAGAAGAACAGTAATGAAGAACTAATGAGAAAGCACCAGACTGTCCTGAGCATACATTTCCTGACAGTTTTTTCCTCCTGCGTAGTCTCAGTGAAGATCTTGGTAACATGCAAGAAACGTGAATAATTTGAATATCTTATTCTTTTTAACGAAATTATTTAAGAAACACTTACCAGTCAATGACATTCTTTCTTAACAGGAATTTGTAATGTCATTCATATTGCATTTTATTTTCTGTACATTATTTTACTACGCTTAGACATTTCAGTCTCCCCATGATATTTTTCTACCTCAGCTTCTTTATTTTGATACCCCAAACTGTCATTAGTGTCGAACGATGGAATAACCTTTACCTTCCAGTTCTGTGTGAAAGAGAAGGTTACCCTTTACTCTCATCATTCAGAGCATAAAAACAAAGCTAAATCTCTAAAATCAATCTTAACTACTTTTGCCAGTTACCAGTTTTATCCAGTGACAATGAGCTCTTAAGGGATTCTCTTAATTCTTTTATGGTATTAGTGTTGTAGTGTTTGAAATACGTGAGTCGACAGTTGAAACAGAATACACAAGTATAGTTGGCATGCTCAAAAAATGATATTTTAGAGGTGAATCAAAGGACTAGGAATTTTGAACTAGGAATGTAGTAAAGTATTTTTTGAATTAGTTATTGGAATCAGTGAACAGAGAGAGTGGGACAATTTTCCTAACATGAGCAAAGACGTAGAGATATGACATAAAAGATGTAGAAGGGATAATTAGTAAATTCACTGGACTCCAGGGGTAGATTCCAATTAGGTGGAAAGATAAGGGGCAACACCTACATGATGAGAGTTGCAAGTGATGGGAAGACCCTCTGTGGCCTGTCCAGGATGCCAGAGGCTGAGGAAATGTCCCCGGGCCCAGTGGATGCAGAGGACCCATGGCTGAGGGAATAGGGGGAGGAACATATAGGTTCCCTGTCATCATCATTAAAATAGCTGGTAAAGGATAGATAGAAAAGTCAAATCTCTTTCCCTTACCTTTTGGCATTGGCTTCTTTTTTTTTTTTTTAATCAGTTTTCTTATGACCTGTTCTCAAACTAGTACAGGCAATTATACAAAACCACAAGATAAATATGCATTCAGTCTGGAACAGGAATTTTACTTATATTAAGAGTTTACAAGCTATTGCCCAAACCTGCCTGCCACCCGTTTCAGTAAATATAATTTTACTGGAATACAGCCACGTCGTTCGTTTAAGGATCGTGTATGGCTGCTATAACACCACAGTGGAAGAACTGAGTTGTAGTAGCCAGCAAAGACCATATATGGTCCACAGAGCCTATCAAATGTATTACGTGGCCCTTTACAGAAAAGGTTTGCTGACCTCTGACTTAAGCAACTAGAGGAGGGTTAACTCATTTAACTGAAAAGTGATTTAAAACAGTGTAGTGTAATATACTGGAGAAGAACAAATAGAAACTTGTGTGGCTTAAATCCCATGTCCATTTCATAAGCTTAAGAATATTTCTTAACTTTTCTGAGGTGAAGTTTCCTCACTACAAAATAGTGATAGAGGGGCTTCCCTGGTGGCGCAGTGGTTGGGAGCCCAGCCCGCCTGCCGATGCAGGGGACACGGGTTCGAGCCCCGGTCTGGGAGGATCCCACATGCCGCGGAGCGGCTGGGCCCATGAGCCGTGGCCGCTGGGCCTGCGCCTGGGAGAGGCCACAACAGTGAGAGGCCCGCGTACCACACACACACACACACACACACACACACACACACACACACACTCACACTCATACACACACACACACACACAAATAGTGATAGAAATAGGGCCTATTGTTGTGAGAAGTAAGGTAATTTATGTAAAATTCTTAGCAAGTAGTATTCAGTAAGTGTTGGTTATATTAAAATAAACTTGGAAATACGTTACATCGCAGTGAAATTACATGAATTGTGGAGATTTTGAAGATAAACCTTGAGACCTCAGAATGTTTGTAGACCGTCAGGGCTAGGACTTCCCACCCCTTAGTTAGGAGAGCTTTGGTGGAAAAGTCGGGCAGCACTGCCGTAGGCCATGTGTAGATTTCCTCTCTAAAGGCAGCTCTTGCCTGTGGTGTTGGGCTGAACCTCCACTGATTATGGAAATCAGAAACTTTGAGGCAGTTCAATAGCTAAAATCCTGCTGTGCTGCTAACTGTGTTTCTACTTGGCAACTGCTAGCAATTTAGGAATATACCTGACTTGAATTCTGCTTAATTAAAAAAAAAAAAAATGTAACTCCTGATGAAGTGCTTTAAATTGCATTGGGAAAGCAGCATTCTTGATAAGCAGGTTAAGTAGGTTCCATGAATCCTTCGAGCTTCAAGCGTGTGTTTGGTTAAATCAGCAATGCAAATCTTCCCTCTAACAATATTTACCTTTGATTTGGCAGACTTGATATTATCTGTCTCTGATTTTCCGATCCTTTTTGGACGCGTTCTTTGTAATAATAACTGCTGGCTCTGTGCAAGATTCTCTTAGGTTCACGTTAGCTAGTTTTTCTTATGAAGTTTGGGTTGTGTTACTTGGTGGTATCTGATCCACTTTGGTAAATCTGGGCACTTATTTCCTTACTTTGACATAACGCTACCAAAAAGGCAGTGATGTATGAGAGGAAGAAAGTGTGGCCAAAGTCTTATCTAAATCTTAAATTAGTAAAAGAATTTTATTATTGAAAATTTTAAGTAAATTCCATAAAGAACTCATTTTTGAAGCCCCGTGTTTTCTAGTGCCTGCTACATAGTAGTTGCACAATAAAATTCATTCATGTTGATCAAACAAAACACCCTGAGTCTTTGGAGTGAAAAATAGAGTAAGAAATGTAATATGACATGGTAAATGAAAACAAAGTATGCCTCAATTCTATCAAAAATATATTTGTAATTTGGATATAGTTACATTTTAGTATGTCAGTAACCCCTCATCAACTTGTTGTTTCTGTATAAAGGTTAATAGAATGCCTTTTCAGAAATAGCACAGAGAACCTCTTTCTTGTGAGTCATGAAAATATACCTATATTTTAGTAGTGGACCATGACCAGGCCTGCTATGGGTCAGATAATGACGGAAAAAACAGAAGTGAAGATTGATTGTTATAGAATGGTAGTAACTGAGGTCTCACTCTAATCCGTTATAGATAGAGCAGGAGGTGGATTCTGGAATGCTAACATGTGCCCCATCACACAGCCTAATGCTGTAAAAAGCAATGAGCCTGCAGGCTGAGCTCCTCTGGCCTTACAGATGCCTTACTCCACGTGGAAAGAAGGAGGCTACAGGTTATTTCGTCCACTTACTTCACCCTTATCTCCTGAATGTCCTCTGCCCTGCTCCTTTGCTAATTCCATGGTATTGAAAGCAACCCTAAGCTCTGTTCAGATCCATTTTCACTGGTCTTTAAACCTTAATTTATCCCATCATTGCCCAGCACGGCGTACCTTCATTCTTCAACCAGCAAGACCTCACCGACTGGTCCAGTCATGTTGTTATATACAGGCATCTGCTGAGCATCTAACTAAACTAGTGAGAAAATCAGAAAAACCACAATTACCTTAAAGCGATTATGGAATATGAGGACGACTGCCTCATTGCTTTCCTGTCAGCCTCCTCTTCCCTTGTTCCCATTCGTCCTCAACTGCAAAGTAACTCTGAGAACTAGACTTACTACGTTGTGAGGAGAATCTGTTTCATTCATTAAGGCTCCAGGGCATGGGGTCTACAGCATATATAGTTTCGAAGACTTCTATTGGATTGGCCAAAAAGTTTATTCAGGTTTTTCATAAGATGTTACAGCAAAACCCGAACGAACTTCTTGGCCAACCCAATATTTAAGGAAAAAATAAATCAGAGGCCTGCATAAAATGAAACAAAAACAAACTATAAATAAATATATATATATATATATTTCATTAGCTTAGCTTCATGGTAAATCCACCTTTCTGATGCCTTTAAAAAATGCATTTCATAACCCTTACTGTACCTACCTTTGTACTTCTCTGGTCTGTGACACCCCCTCTGCCCCACACCTTCTAGTTTCCACCTTGACAGAGAGACTGAAATCATACACTCCAACACACTAGGGTTGTCTCACCACACCACTAGCAATGGGCCCACTGCCCCTTTAGTGTAGTTTAGTAGAACTGGTTTCCCTCTCTCTCAAATTCTACTTTCACTTCCATAGCACCACCACCTGACTTGATTTTCCTTTTATTATGTCCTTAGCTACATTTCTTAATTTCTTGGGGTATCCTAATGTTAATTCTTACCACTCCACTGCCCAGAGTACAGATTTCTTCACTTATCTGTTCTTTTTCCTGACTTTGGCTAAGAATTCATACATTATAATTGACCCCATTTCCTCTGAGCAGGTGAGACAAATCAGGTCTACAGCCTGGGCTGTTGGATGATTTGTTGCAAACACAGTGAAGATTTCAAGAAATGCCCCTTCCCCATTACCTTGGGTTTTACATTATATTGAAATGTCTGACCTCACCGAATATATAAAGTTACTGTGTACTCATAGGTGAAGCACTCCTGGTAAACAAAAATGCTGAGAATAAGTCACATTAAAATAGTGAATATTGGCTCCTTTTTTATTCATGGTTCTATTGAAATTTATTTCTGACCATCCTCTGAATTCCTTATACCCCTTGTAAGTTATGTGGCCGTCTCAAATTCTTGTATCCATATTTCTGACTCAGATAAATGCAGTTTCTTTGCTGGTATTTGTAATATACCAAATTTAATATTAAATTCTATTAGCAAGTTATTTATTTCCTTTTATTTACTAGGGAAGGCAGTCTTAGAGCAGATCCTAGAGCCAGACTGCCTTGGGTTCAAATCCTTGCTCAGCCCTTATTAGCTTTGAGGCTGAGAGCATTGTACTTAAATTCTCTGTGCTTTAGTTTTTTCATCTTTAAAATGGACACAATAACCATCTTAGCATCATGTTGTAAAGGTTAAAAGAATATATTTATATATAAAGCAAACATCAGCCAATAATAAGTACTTAAAAAATGTTAGCCATCATAATTATTATTTAGTCATTGGTTAAATAAGACAAAATCAGTCAGCCCTGAACTGTTTCCTCCTGCTCAGGTATACATGACTTCACACCAGCTAGATCCATTACAATTTCTTTTTTAGGATTTTTTTTTTTTTGGCCGCTTTTTATTCCAGAACAATTTGATAAATCTTAAAAGTAGAATGAGTAGAATATCAAACCAAGTAATTAGCGAAGTTAAGATTATACTTACTGTTCTGTCCTCAACCATCCAAGTTTAATAATTATTCTTTTGTCTATCCTGATTTTTCTATAGCATTAATCTATTGTTCTACTGATATATTTTTTAGTAATTTTTTGAAATCATTACAAATATTACTTTTCATGTTACTGCTCTATTAGAATCTTTCTGAGTGAAGCTGATTTTTAAATATGGTATTCTCAACTGCCAGCATATTCCAGTTTTTGGCCCATCTGTTTGTATATATTTAAAGTCTTATATTAAATAACCACCACTGGGTTTTCTTCGAGGATTTTATTACTGTGTAATTTTCCACATCTGTTTTCTTCAGCATCCTTTTTAATATAGGAAAGAGTAGGTCAGTGAGTCAGCCATTTTATTATTTTCAGTTTCTCATTTGGTAGGCAGCATAATTTTCTCTGTAGTTTCTCTTGCTTTCAACAGGCATAGCTGTGAATGTTCTCATTCTCTCTTATTTGCACATCATTTATTCTTTATCCTTTCATTACATATCTCTGTTGAAATTCAGTCTAGTTTATTTATAAATTTACCTCTTTGTATAAATTACAAGCCTTTTTATGCTGCTTAGATGGTTGCCTTTATAACTCAAAGGAAAACGGTAGTTAGGATCGTAAGGATTGTTGTTACCTTATTTGGAGTGGGTTGAAAATTTTTTCCTTCTGCTTTATCTCTGGATCTGGCAAGCTGTGGCCAATTCCCAGTTGTTTCTGTCTTTCTTCCTTCCTTCCTTCCTTCCTTTCTTTCTTTCTTTCTTTTTTCTCTTTCTCTTTCTCAACATGAAGCTTTGAAGCTTCCTGTAACAATTATTTTCTTACAGGAATTATTTTGTTTTCGTTGGCAGTAATGACCTACTGATACCTGGCCAGTCGAAATTGAGTAATTTCTGTAATTTCCATGCCCCCTTACGAGAAGTCCAGATATAATGCTTGAATGATTAGCATTTACGTGAGAGCAAGGGAAGAGGAAGATACATAGCGGCTGGTGAAGGAGCAAGTCAACCTCTCTTTTTCTCTGGAAAATGAATGAAATTTATTAATTGCTTCTTCAGATTATAAATGTAATTCATGCTTATTAAAAAATAACCCCAAGCAATAACAAAATATTTAAAGTGGAGAGTTAAAGTCCACTGAAACCTGTCCCTTAGAGTTAATTCTTGTTTAGCTATTTATTGTAAATACTTTGAGTCTTATTTCTGTGGTATACAAATAATATTATTCCCTCCCTCCTCCCCAATAATATAATAGTTTTCTGCAACCTGTTTTATTTTTACCTAACAATGTATCATTTCTCCCTGTGAGTCCATATAGCTCATTCAATGATAGCAAGTAGTGCCTACTATTAGTTGCAAATAAAGCAGGTGTGGATCCTGCCCTCAGGGAGCTTCTATTCAGTGAGAGGAGACAAGAAAATATCAGGGAGTGGGATCATAATACAAAGGGATGACGGGTACCTACTTTAGGCGCTCAGGGGTGAGCGCATTGAGGGGGTTTCATTTAACCCGAGACTATGTGACCATCTAGGAGAAGAGCATTATAAGGACAAGGAGCAGTTAGTACAACGACTAAGGTGGGAATAACATTGGAAAGTTTGGGGGACAGAAAACAGACAACCGCAAAGGGCATTCAATGTGTGAGCAAGTGGAAGATAGATTTGAGATGGGGTGTGATAAGAAGGCAGGATCTGATCACGAAGGCTCGGGTGGGGATCTCAGATTTTATTTCAGTGTGATGGGCTGCCATTAGAGAATTTCAAGTGAGGAAATTATATGATGTTATATGATTTTTTTTTTTTTTGCAGTTTGTTTCATAGTTGATTTCTAGTTTCATAGCATCATGATTGGAAATATATGATGTTTTTAACAGTTATTTTTTGCTTGCTTTGCTTTTGAAAGGCTTTTGTTCTTTATTTCACAACTTTGGAATCACAAGAGACATAGTACTCTGCAGCCTAAAAAAAAAAATCTTAATAGTACATCATAGCTAAACTTCCAGGTCAAATACCATTGATCTAACATGTTCTTTACAAAATGTAAAATACTTTATAAAACTATTATTCTGTTGATGAAGTATTCACATTAAGTCCAGCTCTGTGTTCATACATACAAAGCTGCAGTGAGCATCTTTATATACTGGTGCTTTTCTCTCTGTAGGATAGATCCTAAAAACAGGAACTGGTTTGATCTGTTTTTATTTTAAAAGATTAATAGCTGCTGAGCTGGGACTAGGGTTGTTACAGTAGTGGTGGAGAAATGTGACACATAAAGGATATGTTTTGTAAGTAGAGCCAACACGTCTTGATGATGGTTCAAATGTAGGGTGCAGGGTGTGGAAAGTTCAGGGAAAGGCAGTGGTGAGAGAAAGGAAGAGTTCAAGGGTGACTCATAGGTTTGAGTCTTGAGCACCTAAATGGATTATGGTGCCATTAACGACTGAGAGAAAAGCAGGCGAGGTGTGGGATGAAGGTCAGGACTTAGGTTTTCTGGACATATTAAGTTTGAAGGGCTATTTTAATCTGTTCGAATGACTACACAATGTTCCAGTACACAGGTGTAGAATTCATTAGCCAATCCTCTATCAATTAACATTTAAGTCCCCTCCCCCCAGTTTCTCACCATTATAAACAGTGCTACATTGAATAGCCTTATTTATATAACTTTCTATGCCTATCTGATTTTCTTAGGGTAAATTCCTGGATTCACAGTGCTAGGCCCAAAGATTTGTGCATTTGATTATCAGAATGCTTTGAAACTACTTTCCCACGGTTCATGCACGTTCATTTTTTCATACTTTCCCTAATATTCCTGTGAATAACAGAATGACTCTTGAACTGCAATTATTCTCATAAAAAAAAAAATGGAACTCCACAGTTGGTCTGTTTTGCCTTCTGTATTTTTCATCTTGGACCATGGACTGCTTATTCATTTATTCATGAGTTATCACTTATTTTATTTATAAAAAAGGAAAATAAAAATGATTTTATGATAACTCTTCTCTGTATCGGACACCGTATTATGTGCAAGGGGTAAAAATAAATAAATATGAACTGTTTCTTATAAAATCCCTCAAGGAATTTATACTCTGATCTGGAAGACAGACATAAGCCCGGAGTTGAAATACTGTGATTGTCCTTTCCAGCAGGGCCGTCTAGAGTACGATGGGAGAGCACAGGAGGGACATGAGCACGGCTTTGTTTAGGAGTCCAGGGAGGATGGTCTGAAAGGGCTTTCTAAAGGAGAGGACGTCAGAACTGAGCCATTCACTATAGGAGTTAAGCAGGGAGGGGAAGGGCAGGGCCATGATTCCAGGCAGAAGGCGCAACACCTGCAAAGCCCAGAAGAAGAAGAAATGTGGTGGAAGCGTGCTTATCAAAACCTGAACCTGAGAGGTGTTTTCCCCATCGTATGGGAGTGATTCACGTTACAGCAATCTTCAAATTGACATTACCCGGAGAAATGTACAAATCTTAGGTGAAAAGCAGTCATTCCAATAGGTAAGTAGAGACACCTCTTCTCTGTGTGAGGGCCACGCAGCTTGTGGGATCTTAGTTCCCCCACCAGGGTTGGAACCCGTGCCCCCTGCAGTGGACGTGCAGAGTCCTAACCACTGCCCCACCAGGGAATTCCCTCTGTGACTTATTGAATGCTAACTCAGTAACATAGATGTTGTAAATAAAGTTTACATGGTGTTAGCAAAATGTAAAGAAAGAACTGAATGCTGGCATTTTCCATAAGTAATATTTTTAGGAAAAGTGGGCTTGGCAAGATATGAAAATGTTTTCAGAGTGGGATTCAAATCATTCAGATGGAAATCCACCAGGTTGATTTTCTCGAACACGTTTAATTCTGGCGAGCACTCTAAGGCTGCTACCTGTGGGAAGAAAGCTAACATTCAGGCTCGGCAGCAATGTCAGCAAACACACCCATATGAATAGAAGTGTGGAGAAAAATGTCTTCTCTCTAAAAATAACAAAGATTTTACTTCTACTTAAGAGGAGCAGTGGGCCTTAGGGATCTGGTGGACAATAAGATTGATGTTCCTTTGAGGCAGACTTTTGAAGCTTCAGGCACTGTTTTCACTGAGCAGAAGTCCATAAGGCTTATACATCAAGGGTACTTATGTGATGATTGCAAAAATTGCAGTGAGAATTGACTACAGTACTTGGGCCGACATTTTAGGCATTTTCTTCCTGTTCTTTTCAGCAACTGGTCTTATGGCAGGTGCTTCCTATGACATTTGGGAGCAACAGCCAGAAATATGGCATCAGGGGTGATAATAAGGTGAATGGCTGGAGAAGACAATGGTTTCCTGATGCTGTGCTGAAGAATTACCCAACAAGCTTCCCATTTTAAAAGTAAAATGCTATTTGGAGAAGAACCTCTAGGAAGGGAAACAGATATCTGGGACAATGCTTGAAATTAGGTCGTCATTTCTCCTGAAAGGTTAACAGTTTTTAAAGAATTATTTTAATGGACTGAGTAGAGGTATATTTTTCTGTTGTCTCTCTGCCCCGTCACTCACTGAGTATTTCTTACATCCCTGTTATACTTTGAATGGCAGTATTTAAGATTTTTACCCCAAGAGAAGAACTTAATTCTTGGTAATATCTGTCATTGGAAATACATGAGGTAGAGAGTTCAGCTGTTTCCAAACCCAACAGTTATTACAAGCATTTCAACATCCTTGCAAAAGCATTAAGTAGACTGAAATGAATTTTGGTTCTCAAAATTCACATTTTATCTATACTTCTCAACGCCATTCAATTTCCTTCCTAGCCATTCTTTTTTCTATCAACACATAAAAAATGAAAATACGAGTGTCTATTGATAGATAGATAGATAGATAGATAGATAGATAGATAGATTCTACATGTATTTAGTCCAGAAAATTAAAAAATACTAGGTAGGAGAATCACAGTACATTGAATGCATTCTGGATTCGGTGCCTTGTATTCTTTATATCCACTCTTGATATATAAAGTACTTAAAGTCTGGCATATAGTAGTCATTGAATAAATATGAATCATAAGTACTCTAAAACATATATAATAGGGACATGAGTCTGTAGTTCATGATAGGTTCTAAAGAAATGTTGATAATGATTCAAAGGAGCTTGTCAAAATTTGATGGCTCCTATCTCAAATAGAGCTCGTGATGGAGCTTACGTCTAGTCGGGGAGGATACACAGGTAACACAAAAGCCCTCTTATCTGGCACAGGTCAGCCTCAGAAGTTGCTCAGGTAGTCAAAGCTCTTGCTCAAGTGTGGAATCATATAAAATGGTATATATCTTAAACACCTCATTTTAAGTTCCATAAAGATAATTTTATTTTCCATCTCTTTTAACGTGAGACCAAGGCCTTTCCTTTCTATAATTGGTCCGTTGATTATAGTTCTAGAACATTTTTCTTCCTAAATCACACCAGCTTTGGTTTCGTTAAGTAGATTGAGAAATTAAAGGTACTCAGAAAGCAGTCTGGGAGTATAATCCTAGATGTTTATGCTTTTCCCATTCTTTTACGGTTGTCTCACTTTCACCTAATTTCATGAGTGTGTGTATGTCCGTGTCTTTCTAAAGCAGTCTCCCCCCTCTTATAGTTTTATATGGTGTTTAATTCAACTACCTGTTTACACTGACAAGCAGAATTAGCATGGCTTTCCTTGGCTCTGGGTCCCAGAGCTCACCCGGTGAGAGCAGTAGCTAGGGGGCCTCTTAACCGCCGGCATCCCTCACGTGGTGGGCGGCAGTCGGGGTGTCTCACAGAGGGGTACGGTGTATCGCTTAACCCCAAGAGTCGGCAAAACTAGAAGTCAGTTAGAGAGATCCTAATACCTTCAATGCACGGCGCCATGGCGCTCTGAAATGCAGAAGGGAATGAGTACTCGTGTGGGCAAGGTGTTTACAAAAGAGTAGAGATGACAAAGATGAAACAAGTAAGTGCAATCAAGTGTTTCAGTGCTACAGTAGAATGATGTGGCATGCCACAGAGAAGGAAAGGCTGAAGCCTGGGGAGGTAGGAGGCAAGGACGGGAAAAGATCCGCAAAGAAGGTGATATGTGAGCTGAGGCTTTGTGTATGGCGTGGGCGGGAGAATAATTTTCTTTTTTCTATTGAAGTATAGTTAATTTACAATGTTGTGTTAGTTTCAAGTGCACAGCAAAGAGATTCAGTTATACATATTTGTGTGTGTGTGTGTGTGTGTGTGTATACATTCTTTTTCAGATTCTTTTCCATTATAGGTTATTACAAGATGTTGAGTAGAGTTCCCTGTGCTCTACCGTAGATCCTTGTTTACCTATTTTATATATAGTAGTGTGTCTATGTCAATCCCAAACTCCTAATTTATCCCCGCCACACACACACTATCTCCTCTGCTAACCGTAAGTTTGTTTTCTATGTCTGTGACTATTTCTGTTTTGTAAATAAGTCCATTTGTCAGCTGAGTCTTGAGTAGGTGTCCCACAGGCACATGGGAGGAAGAAACCTTTTCGGAGAGAGGATAAAGAGGATAAACAGAAACACAGAGACATTATTTAGCTTAGAGTGCGTTCCGGGGACTGTGAAGTTTTTGCTATGCTGGGAACCGAGGTTGCAAAGGAGTATAGAAGTGTGACAGAGGAGGAGAGAGAGAAAGCCTAGTGGTTAGGAGGGGGGAGATCACGGTAAGCCTTGCCTGGATAGATGGCCTCATGGAGTGGAGTCTTGTAGGTCAGGAGTAACAAACTCAAATGCCCACAGAGACCAAGCAGGTAGCATAAATTCATAAAATAAAGGTCAGCTTTCCTGGCTAATCTTTTCTTTACCCATTTTGATAGCGCCATCCAAGAAATATTTGTCTTTCTTTATAACACTGCTCTCAGTAAAACAACAATGTAAGCCTTTAGTAAAATGCCAACTGATACTGTACTTGAGTGTTAGGGACAGAATTGGGAGGGGCAGGGACCGTGTCAGACTGGAGAGCACGTGCTCCATGTGAAGGGATCAGCCGTGTCTCAGGTCCTCTCAGTTGGTGCCATGTGGAATTGTGGGCCTGATCTGATGTTTCAAGTTAAGCTGAAAATCTGGGGTTTTATTTAAAAACCTCCCAAGTTTTAAATGCTAGTGACTGGTTTTGAAAGTTTTTAGAGTGTACAAATCAATACTACACTGAATGCATAGTAGTGTATTCAGAGAAACCATTTGAAGAGTTTTGAGCAGGGGAGCAACAGGGTCACATATTCCATTTGGGAAGAGCAGGAGCCCAGAAGATGAGTGGAACATTTGCTCTTGGAGGTTTTGGTAACGAGCCAGGCAACAGTTGACCCGGGCTTGAATGGCGACGTGAATGGCTGAGTGACGAAAAGGAGCAGGAAGCATAACATACAGCAAGTAGATTATGATAAGCCTTACAATGCAGCATTTTCTATCTATACACTAAATTAAAATATAAATTGATACTGTAATGAAACAGTAAAAGCAACATTTTCTGGAGAAAAAATAAGAAAAAAAAAGTATGGGCTAGGTATGAACTGGTAGGGAAGATGGTCATGTAAAAGGAAAGATGTAGTTTAGGCATAGAGAGGGGAGTTTTAAAAATAAAAGAACTATGGAGTCGTTGGAAAGATTTAATACTTAGGATATTTCATTTACAAAGTACTAGAAGCCACAAAAGAGGCTTTCAATTAAAGAATTTTTTATTTCACATAACAGAACATCTAGAGGTGGCTGTTGAAGCGAGCAGCTCGATGGTATCGTGAAGGACCCCAGTTTTTGCCTCTCTTTCTCGCTGTATTCAGTGCATTGGTCTCTTAGGCTGGACCACCTCAGGATACAGGATGCTTGCCACAGAGCCAGCAACCTATGCAGAGGATACCATCTGGAGGCAGAAAGAAGTTTTTAAAGCAAATACACCATTTGCTTTAATGAAAAGAGAAAGAGAGAAAGCCTGTTCTTATGTCTCGGTCCACCAAAATTGTATTGCATACTCATTTTAAACCTGTTGCTGGAAAAGAGAATGGAATTATCATGACTGACTAATTGAAGTTTACTCCTGAGCTAGAAGGCTGTCACCTTTCCAGAACACAGGGGGTTGGCCTGACGAAGGCAACCAACATTGCCTCCTCAAGGGAATTTGGTAACATGGCCCTTGGAGTGTTGTAAGATGTGATAAACAGGAAAGTAGGTTGATGGTAGAGGCTTCGGAACAGATCTGGATTTGCAGACCTGCCCTTCCACCTACTATCTTTGAGGCTTTGAACAAGTTACTAGCCCTCTTTCCTGTTAAAAAAAAAAAAAAAAAGGGGGGGGGGCATAATTTTAGGCCCTCTTAAAGATTAATTGAACTAACATATATAAGATACTTAGTTTCATGATTATTACAGTCTCAGTGCTCAGTAAATGGTAGTAGTGGATTGATTAATAGTCATCTTTAAAATCCAGTTTTGAGTTTCTGAATCTGAAAGAGACTTTTGGTGTAAGAACAGAACTCTTAATGGGAAATATGTTAAAACAAAGTAGACTAATAGTAACATGACTTTAAAAGAATCAGCTTTCCCTTTTATTGGAACAGAAACAGTGAGCTAGAATGGTAAAGTATATGATAAGGCTCAAGAGACCTGGCTGTGTTCCCTTCTCATGTTCCGTCCAAGGCCAAGGGCCCCTTCCCTTCATCACACTAGAGGGAGAGGATTGCCCTCGGTTACCTCACACTGCCCCTGTCCCCTCCCAGCCTAACTGATCTTGTGCTCCAGCTTCAGAGTGAGCAGTTAAGCAGACACGCTTGAAGACAGAGTAAATGCTTAGAAATAATTTGCGTTTATTCCTTGAATGTTTAACTATTTAAGTAATTCTGCTGTTCCCTAAAGTTATTTCTTTTTTTTTTTTTTTTTTTTTTTTTTTGTGGTATGCGGGCCTCCCTCTGTTGTGGCCTCTCCCGTTGCGGAGCACAGGCTCCGGACGCGCAGGCTCAGCGGCCATGGTTCACGGGCCCAGCCGCTCCGCGGCATGTGGGATCCTCCCAGACCGGGGCGCGAACCCGGTTCCCCTGCATCGGCAGGCGGACGCGCAACCACTGCGCCACCAGGGAAGCCCCTAAAGTTATTTCTTAATCTAGACTATTTATTAATGCAGTGAAAGGCATTGAAAACATAGTTCACTTTCAAACAAATGTCCAGAGTAAGAAGACATCTGTATAATCCCCACCACACCATCTTAAATGCTTTTTTCTCATATATACTGAGAGTGGGCCTTTGTAGCCATAAAGAAAACCAGCTGCCATAAGCCTGTTGAATTTCTCTGGGTGAACATCCCAGCATATGGCATTGTGACTCTGTTGCTATAATTTATATATATATATGTTGCCAGAGATGAATTAAAACTTATCACTGTAAATCTACAAGGATACAGCGGTAACTCACACAGATTTATTACCTGTAGACATGTATATCAGGCCTCTGGAATTACAGCCTCTACTGTAGACAGAGGTTAAAGAAGAAGGTAACAACTTACATGCCATTATACATTTACAGCAGTTTGTCATTCATTGGTAGTGGTGTGAATACCAAATACAGCAGGTGGACCAGCTTTCACCTAACGAAGTCTAATTGGCCAATTTCTGCAAAAATGCTGAACAAAAGATCACCAAATGAGGAGTCAGAAAATTTAGTCTTAGACGTAATTACTAAATTTGTTACTTAAATCCTCTGAGCCTAAGTTTACTAGGTGTAAGACTGTTTCTCAAAAACCTGTTATTCTACCCCAATACACTTTGCATGGTTTTTGTGATTTTCATTCATTCATTTAGTCAATAAACACTTATTGAGTGCCTACTATATATCAGGCGCACATCATTTTTTTAAGCTGAAAGAAATAATTTAGTCCAGCATCCTTATTTTTGCAAAAAAGCAAAGTGGGTCCAGAAAGATGAGGTGCTTTACGGAGGATAGGAAAGGGCTTTTGAAAACTGCAAAATTCATACAAGAGGAAGTAATTATTAATTGTAATGCTAAGCTAGTATCCTTTGTAGGATGATGTGTATGTGTCTAGTTCTCCACGGATGTTTTCATCTCTCTAGGAGTTCCTTTTATATAAATTCACTGGGCATTGTCATTTAGCATTGTTCTTTCCAAACCAGGTGACACATCAGAATCATGTAGGAAATTTCAAAATAGATTCCTCCTACCTCAGACCTTCTGAATTAGAATAGAATCTCTGAGGCGGGGACCCAGATATCTACATTTTTATTAGGTGCTCCTAGGTAATTCGAAGGCAGACTGGAGTTGAGAAACTCTGGGTTTACCAAACAAGATAACAGGTTATACGAGGAGCAAACAATGTTTGAATTATTGTAAACTAACGTTTTAAGTCCCCATGGTTTAGAAAATCAAATAATTTTAATATCAGGAAAAATAGCTTGCATTAGATCTAGAAGCACATAGACTGAAATGGAGCCTTAGGATGAGTGGAACTTGACTGGGGGGAGGGGTATTACCATTGAGAAAGCGATGCAGCAACATGAAGGAAAGGTTTAGAGGGGAAAGCCCATCGTAATCCGCACCCCCCTGCAAAGATCTTACATTTATATACTACTTATTCACATGTATAACTATTTGTAAGTATTTGTAATCATAATCTATACATCCCTAGATTTGCTTTGAAATATTACATAAAACCATAAAATTTTAGTTTATGAGGTTTTAGTTACTCCTTTCTATACCTAAATTTTCATATTGCATTTGAGAATTACCCTAGTATGTTATACCAACCCACCCTGACAGAGCTTTAAGCAACTGCTGTTGGGTACACATAAGGGCCTCCTTTTCTCTCCACAGAACCCTTTCTGATGACTTTTCTGTTCTTCACATTACAACCGTGGGAGTTTCTACCAGATAAAAGTCACTAACAGAAAACTTGCTTACAGAAGTCACCAGTATCTTGTTAACTGCTTAACAGCTTTGTCCCTAATCGGGAGTTTCCTCCAACTACTCAGATACAACACACGATTCAAGATTTCTCTCTCTCTGGATCTCTCTCACAATATGGTAGGGTCTTTTCTCTTGCTACAGCATCCGTTCAAATCATTTATTAATTTAATAAACATTAAGTATTTGCTGTGTACCAGCTACTATGTTAGTGCTACTCACTATTGAAATAACGTATTTCTATTTAATGATTATGAGGAAACTAATGCTTCCTACAGAGACATACTATCAATAGAAGAACATTTTTAGCTACCTTTTTTTTTTGTAATACATCTTTATTGAAGTATAATTGCTTCACAGTGCTGTATTAGTTTCTATCGTACAACAAAGTGAATCAGCCATATGCATACATATGTCCCCATGTCCCCTTCCTCTTGAGCCTCCCTCCCACCCTCCCTATCCCACCCCTCTATGTGGTCACAAAGCACCGAGCTGATCTCCCTGTGCTATGCGGCTGCTTCCCACTAGCTAACTAGTTTACATTTGGTAATGTATATGTGTTGATGCTATTCTCACTTCGCCCCAGCTTCTACCTCCCACCCCGTGTCCTCAAGTCCATTCTCTATGTCTATGTCTTTATTCCTGCCCTGCCACTAGGTTCGTCAGAACCACTGTTTATTTTTAGATTCCACATATATGAGTTAGCATACGATATTTGTTTTTCTCTTCCTGACTTAATTCACTCTGTATGACAGACTCTAGGTCCACCACCTCACTACAAATAACTCAGTTTCATTTCTTTTTATGGCTGAGTAATATTCCATAGTATATATGTGCCACATCTTCTTTATCCATTCATCTGTCGATGGACACTGAGGTTGCTTCCATGTCCTGGCTGTTGTAAATAGAGCTGCAATGAACATTGTAGTACATGTCTCTTTCTCAATTATGGTTTTCTCAGGGTATGTGCCCAGTAGTGGGGTTGCTGGGTCATATGGTAGTTCTATTTGTAGTTTTTTAAGGAACCTCCATACTGTTCTCCATAGTGGCTGTATCAATTTACATTCCCACCAACAGTGCAAGAGGGTTCCCTTTTCTCCACACCCTCTCCAGCATGTATTGTTTCTAGATTTTGTTTTGTTTTGTTTCTAGACTTGTTGATAATGGCCATTCTGACCAGTGTGAGGTGACACCTCATTGTAGTTTTGATTTGCATTTCTCTGATAATTAGTGATGTTGAGCATCTTTTCATGTGCCTCTTGGCCATCGGTATGTCTTCTTTAGTGAAATGTCTATTTTGGTCTTCCGCCCATTTTTTTTTTTTTTTTTTTTTTTTTTTTTTTTTGCGGTACGCGGGCCCCTCACTGCTGTGGCCTCTCCTGCTGCGGAGCACAGGCTCCGGACGCGCAGGCCCAGCGGCCATGGCTCACGGGCCCAGCCGCTCCGCGGCACGTGGGATCCTCCCAGACCGGGGCGCGAACCCAGTTCCCCTGCATCGGCAGGCGGACGCGCAACCACTGTGCCACCAGGGAAGCCCTAAATTTTTTTTTTTTCTTCTTCTTTTTTTCCGCCCATTTTTTAATTGGGTTGTTTGTTTTTTTGATATTGAGCTGCATGAGCTGCTTGTATATTTTGGAGATTAATCCTTTGTCTGTTGATTCATTTGCAAATATTTTCTCCCATTCTAAGGGTTGTCTTTTTGTC
>NC_041232.1:70525028-70541142 GCF_002837175.3 Physeter macrocephalus
GGTCCCATTTGTTTATTTTTGTTTTATTTTCATTACTCTAGGAGGTGGGTCAAAAAAGATCTTGCTGTGGTTTATGTCAAAGAGTGTTTTTCCTATGATTTCCTCTAAGAGTTTTATAGTGTCTGATCTTACATTTAGGTCTTTAATCCATTTGTTTTTGTGTATGGTGTTAGGTAGTGTTCTAATTTCATTCTTTTCCATGTAGCTGTCCAGTCTTCCCAGCACCACTTATTGAAGAGACTGTCTTTTCTCCATTGTATGTTCTTGTCTCCTTTGTCGTAGAATAGGTGACCATAGGTGTGTGGGTTTATCTCTGGGCTTTCTATCCTGTACCATTGATCTATATTTCTGTTTTTGTGCCAGTGCCATACTGTCTACATTCCTGTAGCTTTGTAGTATAGTTTGAAGTCGGGGAGCCTGATTCCTCCAGCTCCATTTTTCTTTCTCAAGATTGCTTTGGCTCTTTGGGGTCTTTTGTGTTTCCCTACAAACAGCGAAATTTTTTGTTCTAATTCTGTGAAGAATGCCATTGGTAGTTTGATAGGGATTTTATTGAATCTCTAGATTGCTTTGGGTAGTATAGTCATTTTCACAATATTGATTCTTCCAATCCAAAAACATGGTGTATTTCTCCATCTGTTTATGCCATTTTTGATTTCTCTCATCATTGTTTTATAGTTTTCTGAGTACAAGTCTTTCACCTCCTTAGGTAGGTTTATTTCTAGGTAGGTTTATTCTTTTTGTTGTGATGGTAAATGGGATTGTTTCCTTAATTTCTCTTTCTGATCTTTCATTGTTAGTGTATAGGAATGCCAGATATTTCTGTGCATTAATTTTGTATCCTGCAACCTTACCAGGTTCATCGATTAGTCCTAGTAGTTTTCTGGTGGCATCTTTAGGATTTTCTATGTATAGTATTATGTCATCTGCAAACAGTGACAGTTGTACTTCTTCTTTTCCAATTTGTATTCCTTTTATTTCTTTTTCTTCTCTGATTGCCATGGCTAGGACTTCCAAAACTATGTTGAATAAGAGTGGTGAGAGTGGACATCCTTGTCTTGTTCCTGATCTTAGTGGAAATGCTTTCAGTTTTTCACCATTTAGTATGATGTTTGCTGTGGGTTTGTCATATATGGCCTTTATTATGTTGAGGTAGGTTCCCTCTGTGCCCATTTTCTGGCGAGTTTTTATCATAAATGGGTGTTGAATTTTGTCAAAAGCTTTTTCTGCATCTATTGAGATGTTCATATGTTTTTTATTCCTTAATTCATTAATATGGTGTATCACACTGGTTGATTTGTGTATATTGAAGAATCCTTGCATCCCTGGGATAAATCCCCCTTGATCATGGTATATGATCTTTTTAATATGTTGTTGGATTCTGTTTGCTAGTATTTTGTTCAGGATTTTTGCATCTTTGTTCATCAGTGATATTGGTCTATAGTTTTGTTTTTTGTGTGTGATAAACAAGACCCATATATATGCTGTCTACAAGAGACCCACTTCTGACCTAGGGACACATACAGACTGAAAGTGAAGCAATGGAAGAATATTCCATGCAAATGAAAATCAAAAGAAAGCTGGAGTAGTAATTCTCATATCAGATAAAACAGACTTCAAAATAAAGGTTATTACAAGAGACAAAGAAGGACACTACATAATCAAAGGATCAATCAAAGAAGAAGATATAACAATTATGTTTATGCACACAACATAGAAGCACCTTAGTACACAAGGCAAATGCTAACAACCATGAAAGGGGAAATTGACAGTAACACAATAATAATAGTAAGGGACTTAAACACCCTACTTACACCAATGGGCAGATCATCCAAACAGAAAATAAATAAGGAAGCACAAGCTTTAAATGGCACAATAGATCAGATAGACTAAATTGATATTTATAGAACATTCCACCCTAAAGAGGCAGAATACACTTTCTTCTCAAGTGCACATCAACATTCTCCAGGAAAGTTCACATCTTCGGTCACAAATCAAGCCTTGGAAAATTTAAGAAAATTGAAATCGTATCAAGCATCTTTTCTGACCGCAACGCTATGAGGTTGGAAATCAACTAAAGGAAAAAAACTGTAAAAAACCCAAATACATGGAGGCTAAACAGTGAGATACTAAATAATCAAGAGATTACTGAAGAAATTAAGAAATACATGGAAACAAATGACAATGAAAACACGATGACCCAAAACCTATGGGATGCAGCAAGAGCAGTTCTAAGAGGGAAGTTTATAGCAATTCAATCTAACCTCAAGAAACAATAAAAATCTCAAATAAACAATCTAACCCTACACTTAAAACAACTAGAAAAAGAAGAACAAAGAAAACCCAAAGTCAGCAGAAGGAAAGAAATCATAAAGATCAGAGCAGAAATAAATGAACTAGAAATGAAGAAAACAATAGCAAAGATCAGTAAAACTAAAAGCTGGTTCTTTGAGAAGGTAAGCAAAATTGATAAGCCTTAGCCAGACTCATCTAGCTACCTTTGTTTTCCAAGTTGTGAATCCAGTGAAATTCCCAGGATGTGAGACACTTCCATATTTAAGGAAAATTCTAAGCATTTAGTTTGTCAATATGTCCTTAATAATATACTAAAAGAAATTAAACACCAAAGAGATTTTATAGCAGAGCAACAAGAGACAAGACTGGAGAGATGGGCCAGAGCTCGGTCACAGAGGCCCTTGAGTCATGATGAGTGTTATCCTAAATGCAGTGGGAAACTATTAAGGGTTCTAAACAAGTGACTTGATCTGATTGAACTGTTGTGTGGGGAACGGATTGAAAGAAGACAAAAGTGGAAATGGGAAGACCACTTAGTAACAAGGCTGTTCCAGAAGTATTCCAGGCTAGAGATAACAACAGCCTAGGGTGTAGGGACAGTGAATACATAGTCTCAAATTGACCAATTTGAGATGAATTTGAAGATAAAATTGAACTTGTGATGAATCCAGTGTGGTTATTGAAAGAATGAGGTGCTAAGGGTGTGAGCAACTGAATAGATGGGAAATACTGGAAGAGGAGCAGATTTGTGGAATAAGTGTGGTGGAAAATTAATCACTCAGCTTTTGATGTTAGCTTTGAGATGCCTGTAAACATTCATGTGGTGCTGTCAAATGTGTAGCTACAAGCTTGGCTCTGGAGATGATCATTTAGGCATCACTGGTGTGTAAATATATTCAGAGCCATAACAGTGGATTAGTATATAGTAAGAAGAGAAGCAGCCTGGGGCAAAGCCCTGAAAAAGTTCCACATTTAGAGATGAGATGGAAGAGATGCATCCGCAGAAATGCGAGAATGTATGGTTTGGGGGCATGAAGGAAATCAGAAGACTGTGGTACAAAAGAGGAGAATGTCTCATGGAAAAAATGCCGCTGAAAGGTCAAGTAAGTTAAAAATTAAGAGGAGGCCATCAGATTTGGCAACAGAAGGCCATGGGTGTCTGTAAAGAAGCAGTCTTGGTGCAGTGGTGGGGGTGGAAGCCTGGCAACAGCAGAGCAGGCAGGCTTGTGTGTACCACCCCTTCAGTAAAGTTCTGGAAAAATGAGAGAGAAGAGACGTGGCTAGGAGTAAATGTGGCATCAAGAGACTTGCTTTTTAAGATACATATTTTAAAATAAGCTCTAGGATATTTGACCCCAGAAGGTGAACACCTGACTCACAGTTTACCAAAGCAGAACATTTAGCAGTAGGAAAGGGTTTAAAACAGATGTGAAAGATACTGTTTTGGATTGGCCCTGAAGAAAAGACTCCTACGTGTTGTCTGTATACTGATATATTGTAACACTATTATTCTGAGCCATTTTAATATCAGTTCAGTGCCAACTCAGAGAACTCAAGTGGCATTAGGTCTATGCTAATTAGAGTAATGAAAGGGTCATTAAGACAGACCTTTGAAATCACAGCCTAAGACTAAGAGCAATGCCTTCATACCTGACTTTAATAAGAGTCCTTTGTCCAGGGATTTCAAAAACATGTATTACTTGAAAATTTGTTGGATTTCAGAAGCACTCAGCTTCTGAGTATTATTAAATGAAATTACTCAATAATCCTGTACTTCTAGGATTAAAGGGCAAATCTTCTTTTGCCAAGGATGGAGCATTATTTGGCTCTCTGTGTATCATACACATTTGATTTGTCAAATATATTTATATTTGGTACAAATATATCATGGCCAAAGCATTCTTTTCATATTACCAAGAAGGAGGTTATCAGTTTTAATGAGCACAGTTTTTAGAGGCTTTCTCTTAATTTTCTCTGGACAAGAGAGGGGTCCGTTCAGTTTGCATTTCTGAATTTCCATCAAGGAAGTACAAGTGGCCTCATGGCTTGAGCTGTTTTCCTATGGTTTAGCCATTTCACTGAAGAAAACTTCACTCTGGTTTTTCACCTTTTCCATGAAGCAAATAGAGAGCTGTTTACAACAGCCTTTGTCTGGCTTTGGCATTGATTTTAAATCACCTGGATTGATCATGTGGTTATGGGACGTTAAAAAATCCCAGCAAACACCAAAGCCTCTAAACACAATTAGAATCGAGGGCTTTTTAATCTGCTAGTATTGTGTCCGTAGGAGTACATTTTAAATTATCCTCAACTTCTGCTCGTGTTTGGTGAAAAAGCACTATCCTAACATATAGCGACTGGGGTTGTGTAGATGCTCTCTAAGCACATAAGAAATGTTCCTAGTTTTCAAAATGAGGGAGCATCTAAAATCTTTGTCCATCTCTGAGTGTTTCACTGCCTTGGCAGTTGCCTCAGCCAATAAGAGAGAAATATGCAAATCAGCCAGCTGTCGTGTCACACGCTCCGCAGTCACTGGACAACAGCAGGACTGATCTCACCCAGATTTGACAAAGAGGTGGAAGGTCTAAAATTAAATAGGTCAACACAAGTTCTGTAATAATAGGTAGATGTGAAGGGACAATGAGGGATCCCATAGGAAAACTGCTTTTTAAAGACTGCTGATGTTATTGCCTTTTTTTTCAGATCTCCCATCATCAGTGGCATCTAAGTCAGAACCATCTTAATTTGATGATGAAAAACAGTTTCTATTTTTCACTAATTACTCTTTAGATTATTATTATTATTATTATTTCTGTAAGGTTAATGGTTTAATGAAATAAGTATTTATAAAGATTCTAACTATTTTAAGAAGCCAACTTTTCTTTTTTAAAGGCAAATATTATTCTGAGGCTTGCTCTGGTACTTCAATTTTGTTGTCATGGTGACTAGATAATGTAACTTTTCAAAAATGGAAACCTGCTTTTAACCATGTTGTACCAACCTACTAGTCATACATGCAGAGCTCAGAGTAGGCAATTTCTATTTAGTTTCTCCCCTAGCTAAAGTCTAAATTTACAGACATCAGATTTCAGTAATCACACACACACACACACACACACACACACACACAAACTCCCTGTCAGTCTCCAAATTGTACAACATACTAAGCACCAACAAAGGAATTGTGGTTTTTGAATTCATATTCTTTCTAGTTAAAAAACTTGTGTTGCCAGAATATTAATTTTGGAGCATTCTTATGGTAGCACCTTGCTAAACAATATAGTACTGTTTTCCTCAATACCTGCAAATAATTGTCAGTGAATAAAAGAAAAAAGAAGGAAGTCTCTTATCAGTAGACTGAACTTTCTTTTAAAATTCTGTAAGGATCAGTGCTTTGTTTCCTAAAATCACTCACAAGCCATTTTACACAATCGTAGTTTTTTTTTTCCTTTTTAATGTTCTTTTAATATTCTTCTGAAATTGTAACGATAGGAACGTATTGCAATCCTTCCTATAATATTATGTTGAAGGGGTGTTTACAGTATTTTACGCTTGAGCTAGTGCACATTTTAATGCTTAAAGATGTTATTTTATCTGCTTGGAAAAAAAAGAAACTTTAATTGTGAAAAATAAGAACTAAACCTTAAAATGTTTTCCACTATTCTTTTTCTGCCAGCACATTTTCTTCACTTTTCAAGAAAGATGGCTTTACATAGTAACTTAGAAGTAACACCTAATGATTAACAGAATGATGGATGTGATGAATCACCTTTTTCTTGAGAAATAATAAATCACCATATTCCTACCCATAAATTTTTACTGAAAAACATGAAATATTAGCATCATATATTTAACAAGGTGTCGGATACAAAAACTGTCGACAGAATCTTGCCCTCATAACCAGCAAGATGAATTAAAATGTTATGTTCCATTTGGGGGAACAATTAAAGTAATTCAAATATAATTTACAATTTCCTAAATTTAGTATAGTTTTATTTCTTGTTTACTCTTCTAATTGATAACGCTGCTTGAGCATTATCAATATTAGACCCCAAAGTTAAGGAACAAAGCCTCCTGATATAGAATTCTTTACTCATTAAAGTTGTGGTTAAACTTTCATTTTAGGATTATAAACTGAAGATCAGGTTTGCCCTTTTTATATTTAAGTGATTCCATCCTGGCCCCCATTTAGGTAGCATTTTCTTTCCTTGCTCTGGTTTCATTTTTAAGCAGGCTTTGAGGTTTGGATTTTTTGGAAGCCCATTGGAAGGGTGAATTTGTGATTACATGAAAGGTTAGTTGATTGTTAGTTGCCCAGCAAGTTTGCTTTATTTCCACTTGGGGGTGTTTTTCCTAGAGTAGCCACAGTGTATTGTGGGAAGTGGAGCAGGGCAGTGTCCTCCCCTGGCTGTATTGATTTGCCCTTCAGCTGTGTGCGGTGCACAGAGAACCTCGGGCCTTGTTGTTGATTATCTGCATAGTGTCTCTGGGAGCACCATTGACCCATTGCTGCTGCCTGCCTGTGGCTCTTGATTTTTCACACCGTCTCCATGACACTCATAATAAAACATACTATCTTATTGCCCCTCAGCTCTGAGAGCCAACTGATTCAGGCCAAGAACACCACAGTGTTTCTGTAGAACATTTATGTGGGGTAAAGTGTTGTAGCAATTTTAGGGTTCTGTCTCGTGTAGCTTTAATAGCTACCTCTACAGCAAGATTCTACACACACTATTATATTTTTATTGTCTTAAAGCCAATACTAGCTTTTCATATATTGTTAGCATGAAATTTTGCGTTACCAGGCTTGACATGTTGCTATAATATTCAGTTTCAAAAGTAAATTTTGAAATATGTCACAAGGATTATGCTATGATTTATTACTACAGTGCATGATGGTTTTTGAAGTTTCTGATTGTATTTAATTTACATATTTCTAATTTGCTATTGTCAAAATGTCCCCCATTGTACATTTTAACTTCTGATAGGGTCTCAAGTTATAAGAAATCAGGTAAAATCTTTCTTCTTATTTATCTTGGAAGACTTTTTTCTATTTAAGCTGTAATTGATTTAGTTTGAGCATATATCATACTGTTTTATATTGGAGGCTTCATGTATTTTAATATCAGGTTATTTTCATTTTTATTTCCCATGTATTTCTTAGTCCACAATTAACATTAATATTTCCTTTGTACCCTCTGTTGATTGGTAGTGTGGTGTTTCAAAAAGAGCTCAGAGATCCTGAGAAATAGGCTTTGAATCTGTTGGTACAGAGAGAATAAAATGCACACGTTTCTCAAAGATACTTTAAATATTTTAACCTCTGTTAAGTACTATTACTGGTATAAACAGTGATATAGCTTAAAGGAGAGCAGGTACTCTATTCTTGCCAGAAGTATCTAGACATTTTTCTAGAAAAGGTGAGTCAAAGGAAGAGCTGCAGGTTAGGTTAATATTGATGGTTATTTTTTCTTGAAGTTGTTTAACTGAAGAGTGTTATCATTCGTCAGAACAAACAAATTTCTTAAACCTATTTCAATAAATTCAGATTTTCGCAATTATATTAAAGCTAATTTCTCTTTGTTAGTATGTGTCCAACTTCATGAATTCCCTGATCTCTAGGATCTGTTTCAAAAATGTCTGATATAACACCAATAAGGCTATGTTCAAATTATTAGTAATTTACCACTGGAAAACGTATCAGTGAGCTTTGCCATTTAATTTTTTTTTTTTTTTTTTTTTTTTTTTGTGGTATGCGGGCCTCCCTCTGCTGCGGCCTCTCCCGTTGCGGAGCACAGGCTCCGGACGCGCAGGCTCAGCGGCCATGGCTCACGGGCCCAGCCGCTCCGCGGCATGTGGGATCCTCCCAGACCGGGGCGCGAACCCAGTTCCCCTGCATCGGCAGGCGGACGCGCAACCGCTGCGCCACCAGGGAAGCCCTGCCATTTAATTTTTTAAAACATTTTGGAATTATTCGTTTGTGTTGGGTGACGGATTTAGTTTTCTTGGTTTTTTCATTTTATCAAATTTTAGTAGGTCGGTTTTATGTTTTAGGAGTACGTAGTTTTCTAAATGTATGCTTTTAAAAATATCAGTCATAAAATAAGAATTTTGTAATTAAAATTTTTAGCAAGTGTTGCTTTTGGTGGCTGGGGGTATATAGTGTAACCTTGGTGGACTGTCTCTAGATGACAGATCTGCACAAAACGCCAAGCAACAATGTTGTCTCTAGTTGGAATCTAGTTGCCCTCAGCTAATTTACTTCTGATTGATGTCTAGTTGGTATAAATTGAACCCAATGACAGAAAAATCAGAGGAAAGGCATTTCACTTCTCCTTCCATCAAATGAATATTGTTCTTTCGAATTAAAAAATGAATTCTCGGGCTTCCCTGGTGGCGCAGTGGTTGCGCGTCCGCCTGCCGATGCAGGGGAACCGGGTTCGCGCCCCGGTCTGGGAGGATCCCACGTGCCGCGGAGCGGCTGGGCCCGTGAGCCATGGCCGCTGGGCCTGCGCGTCCGGAGCCTGTGCTCCGCAACGGGAGAGGCCACAACAGAGGAAGGCCCGCATACCACAAAAAAAAAAAAAAAAATATGAGTTCTCTGTGATTCTGCAACACCACACCTCATGAACTTCTAGGGCACGTGATACTAACAGACGCCATAAATCCGTTTCAAATCTAGGTACACAGGCTTGGGCAACATTTCATTCACTTCTAGGGTACATAACAGGGTGCATTTGATGCGTTGTTATGCAAGCATTGTTCTTTCAGAGCCGACTTTTACTTATGTGGATTTCACACCCCACAGTCTGTCAGGTTTGAATTCTCTGTGTAAGAGGCTAGTATCCAGTTTACAATAAACTCCGGTCACCATGATTTTGAGCCCTCCCACCTGATGGTTTTCCATAGCACAAGGTTTGTGTTCCAATTAAGCTTAAGTATTTCAGTGTGTCTCTGGACATTCAGAACCACTTTAAAATGTGCGTAAGGCTTTCTCTAACTGACATAGTCATCAGGTATCGCAAAGGTTAAGCCTTATCATCAGCACCCCTCGCCCCCCAAAAAAACGGTGAGGTTTCATCAAAAACTTCCATCCTCACAACCTTTCGACCACAATTTGATGATTATTATTGATTATTTCACAGCCTTTCACTCAGACTCTGCCACTGCGGCCAGCCCTGATATACAGATAGGGCTTCGGTCCTGCTAAAATAAGACTCCATCTTGATAATGGACTGAGATGAGATACTGTTATTTGATAAAGATAATTGATGTTTCTCAGTGAATTGGAAAGCAGCTTCAAGTGCACTGTATTTGGAGCTATATTCTATCCACAAATATGGCAGTTGTTTACGAAAATAGAACAAAGGAACTAAAGTTAAATATTTGGACATGGCTTTTTAGAGCGTTTGGTGCTATGATTTTTTTTTTTCATGTCTGATTATTTTAAGCTCTAGTGGAAAAAAAAATAGAAAGGGGTATATCACATTATTTTTCCTCTTTGGTTTCAGGTTAGTTTGTTAAAATGTCACATGGCATGGGTGTTATCGATCAGCACCCTTGCAGACTTCATACCTAAATTCTGTATTTGGATCATGATGAATCACTGTTGTGCATAAACTGGGTATCTTATGTCAAAGTTAAATTTCGTGTTATCATTCATTTCTTGAACATTTTGCATACTGCATGAAAACACAATTTAAATTATTGATCGTAAACATCCTGTCTCTTGGCAAATGCAGTCCAAGTAATCTGTGGACGCAGGTTGCGTTTCTCCTCATTTATTATTAACAAATTTCTCTAAAAATAACGTGTAACTCACTGTTTGTGTTTGTTCATTCATCATGCTTCCTTCAGCCACCAGGTTTCAGTTGATTAAGGTATCATTCATCTTAGGTAATGTTCATCCAATTTCTTTTAGTCTTATCACCTTCATAACCTCTAATTAAGCAATAAGGCTTGACAGGGAGTATGGTTATCATGAGATAATGACACCCCAAGTGTGTTGAGCGGCACAAGGTTCAGCTGAGTGCTTCTAAACCTCTAGGGGTGTGATTATCTCACGATAAACATGCCAGGTTGCCGCTCATTGATACCAGTGTTGCATGCACGCACACGCACACGCACACGCACACGCACACACACACACACACGCACACACACACACACACACTGTGGAGTTGGGGGGAGATGGACTTGTCCTCACCCACCTTCTCAGCCCTCCAAATTGTTGATTTTATAAAATTATTGCTTCAGATCTCAGACTTATAAACCGAAGTTTGAACCCATAAGCTTCTATTTTATTGTTTCAATAGCATCAGTTGACTTGCCAAGTACATCTTTGATCAAAATATAGATATACTCTTTTTTAAAGGTAAAGTTTCCTCAGAAGAAGGGTCTGGTGGAAAGCAAATGTATCTTTTGTTGTTATAATTTTGCAGCAGTTAGTGGACGCCACTCCAGTGAATGGGAAACGATGAGGCATTCTTGTAAACTCAGAAAAAGCCTGCGTGTGCTTTCATGTAAATGAAGTTATTAAATAGTTGAAAGTAATATCGGGAATATTCATTGGATTTTTGGTTCGGAAAATTCCTTTTAGCTTATCACAAGTAAATATCACAGTTAAAAATAGACCAGTGTGGAGGAGGAGAAAATATTAGTTTTATAACTATATTTTAATTCAGATTTCTTGTCAGATAATTTTTAAGGGAAGAATAGTTTTTTTAATATAGGCTTTAATTTGGTATTTAAAAGGAAAAATGGGCTTATCTACAGTAGTTTTGACCTGATTGTTAAAGAGAAAAAGAGGCCACCTTTTAGATGATAAATCTTCTCAAGTGTAGTGTGTATGTGCGCGCGCACACGCGTGCACGTGTGTGTATTGTTTTTTTAAAAAAGGGAAATAAAGAAAATACATTTTCAAATGTACATACATTATGTACAAATATATAAACGTGTATCGATATTTCTACAAATTCAGTTAAACCCTGTGGTTATGTAGAGAAAAAGAAAAAGAAAAAGAAAATACCATGGCTAACTTTTGAATATTTTCAGTATGAATTTAAGTTAATCATGTCTTATAAAACAAAACTATTCACTAGAGCTTTCTGTGATGAAAAAAATGTTCTGTAATAACATTATGTTGTCCAGTATGGTAGCCGCTAGCCACGTATGGCTGATGAGACTGGGGAACTGAATTTTTAATTTAATTTAATTTAAATTAATTAAATTTGAAATAGCTTCATTTGGCTAATGGCTAATATATTGGATAGCATAGTTCTAAAGAAAAAAAGAAATTCCCCCAAAGTTAATTTTTCTTAAGCTGCTTCTAACATTACTAAGAAATGAATGACTTTGTAGCTTTAAAAATGATATTTTCCAAGTAATAAGTCTATCATGCTCTTTTACAAATTTTAATGTTTAAATAACAACTGAAAAAGTCCGTTAGTTTTATAAAGATGTAAAATTTTTCTTAGTAGAACTTCTATCTTTAATTCGTATTCAATTTTCAGAAGGTCCTGTCCAGTAGTTAGGTATTTGATGTATGTCAAAACTATTAATCTGCTTATAAAATTAAAGTAATAGCTTTCCTGATAAAGTGACACATTCTTTTTAGGAAGAATTTCTATCAACCAAAAATGCTGGGACTTTTTTTTGCCTGCTTATTAAATGATTTACAATACTTGATTGTAACATGTAGTTTTATTTATCCCATAGAGAGAAAATAAGTTTTTCTTAATAAGTGTAGTGCCTGAGCTTGCCTTTATTCTTGTAGATAGAGTTTCCTATTTTGAAAAGTTCTAGAATATTATTTAAACTTTGAATGTTGTGTTGGTGAGTCCAGCCATGAAGGCTGGACTTTCATGGCCCTTGGGGCAAAAGGGGCTCATCTGTGGACCAAAAGCTCATTTAGAAATCCTTTAGCTCTCCTAGCTCCCTGGTCAGAACCACTATACTCCAACACCTTAACATTTAATTTTACACAAGCGCTTTTTTTTTAAAACAGTAGCCAGGAGTTATTTTAAAATAAAATATCCTACAGGTGAAATCATGTGATTTCTAGGGTTTTCTTCAAAACTGTATGAAAAGAGGAAAAGTAGGTGGGTCTGGATGGAGCAAAATTAACCATGAATTGGTAATTGTTAGAGCTGGGTGAGGAGTACATAGAGGTTCATTGTACTATTCTATCTGTTTTCGTACGTGTTGAAATTTTCCGTACTTTTAAAATGCAAATAAATATAACTACTTGGTTAATATAAATATTAATATCATTACTCATATAATACTTATGAGGTAAAATTAACTTATATTATAGTTACTCTACTTTAAACTCCTACTGATGCTCTAGCCTCATCTCTCATCAGGCTCCCCTGCATTCTCTGTGCTTAGGCCTTTTCTCCCTCATACCCCAGGACCTTTGCACCTGCTATTTCTTCATTTAGGACTTCTCTTTTTTCCACACCACCTATACCATCTCCTTCCTTCAATTAATTAACTACTATCCTCACTTGTTCCTAATTCCAACAATCACTCACTACCTCACCAGTACATCAAACTGTACTGTTAGCGACTAGGTGATTCTCATTCAGTTCAGTACCCACCCAGAGATCCAGTTACTCACCTCCTGTTCTCCTGAGATTAAAATGATGGCACATGCCTTTCTTAGCTTTGGATACAACACATGAAAATCATGTTTTATAAATAGTGGGAGAGAGACTTGTCAAATGAGATTTGAATTAATCTCCAAGGAAGTGAGAGACCATGGTAAAGTGGAGAGGGCCTGCCTCACTGGGGGAAGGGGGAGGAGAACTCTAAAATCTTTAGACATCATATGGACCAAATAAAACCAGTTTGTGGACCACACTAAGCCTGTGGACAATCTATAGACGTGGATAGAAACATGAGTTGTTATAGGCTGAGAAGGAAAAAGGAATCTGTTTCTGTTGAACTCTCAGTATCTTATACCTCTATTTTAAATATAGTTTATTAGCGGCAGCTCAAGATGTTATTGAAAATGTGAATACCAATACCCTGTTTTAAAACGTGATCCCAGAGAGCTCTAAGGCAGAGGTCCCCAACGCCCGGGCCGCGGACCGGTACCAGTCTGTGGCCTGTTAGGAAGCGGGCCGCACAGCAGGAGGTGAGCGGCGGGCAAGCGAGTGAAGCTTCATCTGCCGCCCCCCATCGCTCGCGTTACCGCCTGAACCACCCCCACCCCCCACCACCGTGGAAAAATTGTCTTCCACGAAACCGGTCCCTGGTGCCAAAAAGGATGGGGACCACTGCTCTAAGGGAACAAAATATTAGTGGAGAGAGAAGGCCTACATCTTTCAGTTCAGTTTCTCATTGTGGGTTCATGTATAATTTAATAAAATGTTCAGACAATTCATGCCTCTCAAAATATATTATTATTTATGGTATAAATATATTTTGCCAGATTTTTAACGTTCCCCATTTCTTCTTCTAATTAATCATATTAATCAATTAAAATTGAAGACATGAGGCCTGCTCAGTGTCAAGTAACCTCAAGCCCATGATGTTTAATTTTATAAAGCACTCATAATGAAAAAGAATAATTCAGTTAATCAAATAACAACTTCCTTTTTCCTTACCTGTCTTGATTAAGGCGGCTGGTCTTCCGAACCACTCCTGTAGCATAAGAATCCATCCCAAGCTAGACATGTGTCAGTAGCAAAATGCATTAATGTGAATGCTTTAGAGCTGGGAAGATGGGGTGCCTGTCTTCTTTGCGGAATTAGCAACAGTACACAGCAACTCAGCATTTTGTAAATTAGTCTGTCTATGGGAAGAAACTGTATCATATCTTTATAAAGATGAGGTTGTCTATGTGGAATAGTTCTTAACAAACTAAGGTATCTCAAAAATGATAGAACCAGTGTCAAGACAAATATGGGATTTTGTGGGGCCTTTATTCACAGAGATTATTCCCAAAGGAGTGAATTTTCTTATGCTAACTTTAAAATTTAAATTAATGCCTGAATTTTGTCCAAAAGTAGAAAATAATACATTTCTAACAATATTGAGCATACTAATTAATAGTTAGCTCTGTAAAGATCTTACTTAATTAGGAGTGTAAATTAAAAGTTTTATGGTTAGGCCCATATAGAACATATGATGCTAATGGAGAAATATTTCAAGTAATAGGTAGTAATTATTTTGAAAAACAATGTAATTAATGCAAACATAGTCAAATGAAGGCCTGGTGGATCAGACTTTTCCTATTTGCACTTTCTTCCCCAGCCCTGCCCTGTGACTTCTGAAGGCTAGTCCAACCTATCCCCAAATATTCCACTAAACTAGCAGTTCAGGGATAGAACGGTCGAGGAAACCTGTAGCATGCATTTATGTAAATTTTTCATTAAGAGGCATGTCCCAACTCTGGGTAGTTATTTGCCTTTCATTTGGATCTTGAATGAGAGAAGTGGTTACACCATAAGCTGGTGTTACGAAGGCTATGGTTCACGTGCTCTTCAAGCTGGTCCACACTGCAAGCTAACTCACGATTGTAATATCCTAGTATTTCATAAAATTATATGCCTCCCAAACTCAAATCTATATTGTAGTAACCACGTATTCTATCTGTTTTTACATACGTGACAAATAGGTTGAATGAAATAGAGTAATTTGGGAGGAAAAAGGAGGCACTTAGTAGGCTAATAAATTGACATCCTAAGAAGGAAAGTAGGAAAGCCTCTTCAGTCATTTAGGTAATACTCAGATCATTTAGATATGTATCTGTGAGCTTAAGAAATTATATCTGATAGCAAGAATTTGGAATTCAGAAAGGAGAACAGTTTTTCTCAAGTTTCTCCCCAATACTTAGCTCTTATCAAAGAACAATTTGGCTTATGGATGCCCAGGTTGACATAGTAATCAATTTTATTTTTTTCTTTAATTTTCTTTTGGAATGATGCCATATGCTATAATGAGATGGGGCTGCCTGGAAAAATAGTCAACTTGCTGACCACTCTGTGAAGCCACATACTGTGATTTTAAATTTTTATTATCGTACAAGTGTGACGTCGTGTCTGGGGTAAAGGCTCTTAAAAAATTGAATTTGTATCAAAAGAAATGCAGAAATGTATCTAATTCACCTTTGTCTCCCTGGATAGGCCTTTTCAGCTTTTAACTATGTAAATGCTCCATTTTAAGTGTGTTAGCAGAGCACTTTCATTCAGTCTGTCAAAAGGAGCTTCTGTCTAGGGAAGACGGTGGGGTTAGGGGGCTGTGTATTTTTCCTTTTCACCCTGATTTATAAGAAACTCTTTCACAGGCATGGTCTTTTCCTGTAAAGTGATCAGTCATCTCCCAGAATGATCCTCAGATTACTGGATACATATTGGCAGCGATCGGGCAAATAAATTGCTGTCAGTCAGTTGCATGGCAATTGCTTGGGGTAACAGACTCTTCCTTGCTAGTGTGTCCCTTGTTTTACATTTTTGTTGATTAAAATGGAACCAGTATGGCTGCTCATCCATTACTACTTTTTTTAAAGTCTTTATTGAATTGGTTACAATATTGCTTTTGTTTTATGTTTTGTTTTTGGTTTTTTTGTTGTTGTTGTTGGCGGAGAGGCATGTGGGATCTTAACTCCCCGACCAGGGATAGAGGCCAGGGATAGAACCCGCACCCCCTGCATTGGAAGGTGAAGTCTTAACCACTGGACCGCCAGGGAAGTCCCTCATCTGTTACTATTTAAAGGGCTTTTTTTTTTCTTTTTTCTTTTTTTTTTCTTCTTTTTTTTTTTTTGCGGTACGCGGGCCTCTCACTGCTGTGGCCTCTCCCGTTGCGGAGCACA
>NC_041232.1:70541202-70553080 GCF_002837175.3 Physeter macrocephalus
GCCATGGCTCACGGGCCCAGCCGCTCCGCGGCATGTGGGATCTTCCCGGACTGGGGGGCGAACCCGTGTCCCCTGCATCGGCAGACGGACTCTCAACCACTGCGCCACCAGGGAAGCCCTAAAGGGCATTTTTGCTACACTCTACATGTGTCTTGTAGGCTCTGTTGAAGTAAGCGGAAATCCTTGGAAACTCATGACTTTTGCTATGCTTATAGCATTTCTCAGTTCCTTATTTTTCACCTATTCTGTTAATTTTTGACTACTAAATATGATTGCTCATTTTCTTAAGAATAGGAATAATGTCCTGGGAAGTTTTTGGTTTTTGTGCGTTCCTTCCTAAGGTTTTCCGTGAATAATTTAATTGTAAATCCTCATGACATTGGCTATGTTTACATTTGCAAGCACATTAGTTAATAGATTCTGTGGTTTTAAAATAAAGTTTAGCAAGGTTTTCAGCATCCTGTGTTGGTAGACTATCCATGGATCTACCCCATAGTGACCATTATTAAAAAATAAAATCCAACTGCAAGCTATTCTAGCACAGATTAAATCTTTCATATCTCATAGTAGCATAGCCTGTCTTCATTCTACCATCCACAAAGTTCTAGGCTTCAGGATTGTGAGAGGATTTTACTAAACTGACCGTATGCTAGACAGTGTTAAATGTCTAGGCGATAGCTAGTAATTTATTAATTCACTCAACAAATGTGTCAGGAAGCAATGGCACATTACTCAGATGAATTAAATTCTCAAAGTATTAGAATTTAAATCACTCAAGTGATTTAGGGTTTTGGGGGTTTTTTTTAGCTATTCATCAAATATTCTGTTATAATAATTTAAGCTAGAGTATGAGGGATAAAAGCAACTTCCTTTTGCAATTCCGACTTCTGGATTTTCAGAGCCTGGTATAATGCTAAGGATACTAAATTCTGAAGGCAGTGACTCGTGTGCCTAGTATCTGCCTATAGGCCTAGCTATAGGATAAATGAAGATAGAAGAGGACCTTGAGAAAGCTGCCTTTGGTAAAATCCTGCCAGTTTCCTCAGAAACACACATGTCACTTGAACTCAGAGTTCAAGTGTTTTGGGTTCCTTTTCAAAATGATTATTCCCTGGCAAAAACAAGTTGAAGGGTATAAAATTGGTGACTTTTTCTTTTAAGCATGGAATAAATGATTACAGAATGTGTAGTGTTTATTTCTTTGGGGAAAAAAAATCTGACTGATAACCAAAACTGAATCCTACTGGAACTAGATGTACCATATACTCAAAGAATGTTCCAAGCATAACTCTTTTTGTCTACAGTAGATACCAATGAGATTAAATGAAATTACAGCTTCCTTCTAAATCATGCCCATGATTGTCTATTCTGAACCACACCTAGTTCCTCCTGAACTCAGAGATTTACTCTTTCATCCCCCACCTGCAGTAATTCACTTCAGACTCCTAAAATGGAGTCTTTTATGCCAGAAAGCGTTACAGGGTTCTTTCGCTTGGGAGTTCATAAGAATTACTAGAACCCATTTGGATGCCTTCGATTTCTGATGTCCCCCAGCCCTACCTCCTGTCTATACAGAATCCTCACATTCAGTCACAGCATCAGCTGCCTGAGCGTGTGTAATGTCTATACATTTCTGTGGACTTTTTTCCCAAGGATATTATCATGGAGATAGAACCTAGTCCGACAGTTAAAGGACATTTTGTTCGATAAGCCGTACATAGAGAGACTCAGATCCACAAGGCAGGCAGTTGGAATTAATGCACACTTGGTAGCTGGGCCGCTTGCTGCTTTGGAGGCTTAATGATTTCAAATCAAAGAATAGAGCAATGAATTGAGAGGACTGCCAGAAGGGATTGGAGCATCAGTGTGCCCCACTATTTAAAGTGAGTCTAGAAGTATTTAATAAGAAGCTGACTGTGATTCCCTTCCCCCTCATTCATTCGTCTGTGCATGCTGCTGCTTGTGTGTGTGTGTGTGTGTGTGTGTGTGTGTGTGTGTGTGTGTGTGTAATACAGGTTGATTGAGACTCTGTTTCTGCTGTTACAGAGCTGGTAGCCAAGCATCTATACTCTGCATGAGGGCTGGTCACTACTCTTTATTTATTTATTTATTTATTTATTTATTTATTTAAGGTGAACCTAAATAAAAGAAGGATTAGATTCCTCTTGTGTATAAACTTAGGGAAGAAATTGGGCTTCTCCTCTTGGATTCTTGGGCTTTGAAAGAGACTTTTTTAATAGTTCACAAGTTACTGAAAATATTTAAAAATTAGAATTTCAAAGAACATTAAATTGCTATTATGACCAAATTTACCAGAGAGATTAAATTCCTTAATTCAGAAATGTAAAATGTATAGCTGTTTTGACAAACAGATGCAACCAAGAAAATATAAGCTGGGATATAAATACATGTAGGCTGCTTGGTAGATTGGGAAATCATGTAGAATTAGATATTGCCTGATAAAAATTTTATTTTCCCTTCAGCTTTCAGGCAGTTGGTTCATTAGGGAAGAGAAATGCCGAGAACTATTCAGAAGGGGACAGAGAAAACTACCTTATTTCTCCCTTCTGTTTTGTCAGCCAGTACAAAATAGGGCTTAAAATCTGAGGCTTCAGCAAGCAGCAGGATGTTCTGTAGGTATAACATTCTTTATTCTTTTTAGCCTGCCATGTCAAGTAAGCATTTAAATTTATTTTTTAAAGCTTCTTTAATATTTCACTTGAGAGGTAGAAAAAAGCATGTGATATTCAATAAAAATTACCTGTAAAGAGCCTTAAAAGTTCCATTTTTTAAATGGCACTTTTCTATACCTGAAATAGAAAGAATCACATTTCTTAACCAGAAACAGTGTCATATGAGTTTAATATTAGTGAAAGTTACGGTATGTAAATCCATAATTGCTTGAGTGTTTTATAAGAAATCGTGACTTGCATGAGACCTTAAGAAAAATCAGATTTAAAACAAACCTGGATTAAACGATGAATTGTTCAGAGGAAAGGAAGCAATTACTTTTCTTTTCTTTCTTTTTTTTTTTAAGGTAAGATCCATTTACTAAATATTTAAAAGTGAATATTAAAATAACACACAAACATACATAGCTATGACTATTATGGGAGTTAGGATTATGGGGGACTTTGGGCTTTATACATAATTAAATATTTGTATGTTTTTAATGAGCATATTTTATTTATGTAGTCAGACAACACCATAATCTAAGCACTTCTATGACTTCTTGCAATTAAGTTTCAGAAACAACATATATCCTTCTCCATGGTCTCTAACCGAGTGTTTTCAAGTATGATTTGATCAATAACCTCACAGTAGTGGCAGATATAGAAAAGAATAAATGTTTATCACACTTGTAAACATCTGAAGCAAAGCTAAAGTATTGGTTGAAAAGACAACATCCATTCTTGAATTTCCCCACGGGTTGGGGCAGGGTTGAGGGGGGTGGCATTTACTATTGGATCTGTAAGGTTGGGTCTTAATGACTGGAACCAGGAGTTAAACTAAAAATGCAGTTTTATTATTAATAGCTCTGTGTTTCCTGGCAGAATGAAGTAAGTTGGACTGAATCGTCCAAAGGCTGTTTCATTTCCATGTGAACAGCTAACACAGATCTTGGCAACCAAGGGGAGCTTATTTGTGGCTTCTGGAAAACAAACAAACAAACATAATCAAGCCTTTGAAAATCATTCTACTTTTTTTTGTGTGTGTGTCTGTGTGTGGTACGCGGGCCTCTCACTGTTGTGGCCTCTCCCGTTGCGGAGCACAGGCTCCGGACGCGCAGGCTCAGCGGCCATGGCTCACGGGCCCAGCCGCTCCGCGGCATGTGGGATCTTCCCGGACCGGGGCGCGAACCCGGTTCCCCTGCATCGGCAGGCGGATTCTCAACCACTGCACCACTAGGGAAGCCCTTTTTTTTTTTTTTTTTTTTGAAAATTCTACTTCTTGTAAAAAAATATTTCTTACTTAATCCATCTTGGGATATTTTTTGACACTTGGACTGATCTCTAGATTCCAACTTTTTCAGAAGAAAGATGAATACATTACTTAGATTATAAGCAGACAAGGACAGGGCTGCTGACGCCAGCAGGATGTGCAGTGTTTATAGCAAGAGCCAAACAACCTTCCTCATTTTCAGTTGTCCTTTTATTCAGTCATGTGCCCTCAAATGAAATAGTGAATGTGTGTATGGTCTGTGTTTTAAAACTTACTCTCCTCCTGATTCTACCTTTAAAGAAGCCATTTTTCCTGATAATCTTTATAGGAAGGATGAAGGGCAGAGGAGAAAGTTAATCCTTATTGTTGTATTGCTTTCCTTACGTTCTGTGGATAACAAAAACAAAGGACTAAAGACAGAGCAGATGTACACTGGGCAGGGTGAGTCTTCTAAAACCTGGACAGGAGAGCGCCAAGGTCACAGGGCACTTCTGAAAAGAACAGTTTGATATCCAAAGCCCCAGTATTTAAGCAGTAAAGACCCAAGTATCCTGGGATTTTGTGTGCTTGCCTGCCCTGTGGACCTATGAGAGATTGGGTTTAAACTGCAGGTCTCTCGGGAGCCATGCATGTTCCCAGAACTCTTCCACTGAGCCTTAGGGGGCAAAGGTCAAGTGCTGCCATCTCTTGACATGTATATTTGACACTGCAATTGTAGGCATAGCTCGAGGTTTTTATGGGTTCTATTTAATAAAATCAGGTTTCAGTAGACTCTCTTGAAACATGGAGGTGGGAAATACTTCATGTGGGACAAAACAGTCTACAGGGAAAGAGTTGAATTCTGTCAGCGTACTTGAAGCCAACGTGACCTTTAGTGGCTTTGGATTAATCATTTAACTTCATCTTTACCGTGCAGTTTGCTTTTGTAACCCCTCCTGTATAGAATTCTATTAAGGAATGATGAGTTGAAGCTGGGATGTCCATTTCAGTGAATTAATCATCAAATGATACAATAACTGTGACAAATCTTTGTAAAATGTCATCAAAAGCAAGTCACTAAAAAATAAAATTTACTAAATTGTACACATAGAAAATCATCTTTTTTATCCAAAGAATAGTATATTTGTGGACTTGATTGTGATTTAAATGACTGTTTACACACAAAAAATAATTGATAAATCAGCATATTCTACTTATAAAATAAGAAAATATCTTTTTAAAATTTAGAAGTATGGAATGTTTGAGAAACCACAGGTCTTATTCTTGATTGTTCCAAGTTGGTGACAGTACATTATAGCACTTAATAGCTGAGGAAAATAAGCTTTTAGCAGCAATATCCCAACCTAGTACCAGTATTAATAATGTGTCATATAGAACGTATAATAATTTATCCCATGATTTCAGAATATCTGGGAATAGCTTCTGCATGAAGAAGTCACAGTTATGAGATACTTATGGAGTCTTATATTAGAAAATACAGTATGATAAACTTTACAGAGAATGTAAAGTGAAATAAAATCCTGACAGTACAATCCTTTAGTTTGATGTGAGACTTCACAGCCAATAATAGAGTTCAGAATCTCTCCATATCCTACAACACCCATCTTTGTATTGAGTGTGTTAGAAAAAGCCTCATAAAGAATTTAGGATTGGAAAAAAGTTTTTGAATACAGAAATATTAAAAAGTTAATTCATGGGATAGGTGGAGATAATAGAGATAAATATTTTAGAAATAAATACATATTAGGAAATAATATATATGAAATGGTGGTAATGGATTATACATTAAACCTCAGTTGGGTAGAAAGAGTTGACCACAGAACTCTTTTAAACCACTTGCTCTGAGATGACTAAAATAATGGGAAAGGAAAGTAAGAATTCTTTTCAACCTTTCTCCATGAGGTCAGCCCCTATGTTAGTCTGGGGCATCTAAGTCCTTGAAAAATATCTAGAAAAAGGGTTCAGAAAAAGAAAAAGTGTTCCAAAAAATGTAGGCCAGGAGAAAAAACCCTCAACAATAAAGGTTTTCTTTGTGTTGACAGCCAAGAAGAGATACAGATACATTATGGTAGAGAAAACAATCAACAAAAAATAACCAAGACTAATGAGAAATTAATGCTTTTGCACGATCTTCTTATATAATAAGGTCAACAATACAGAGAGACAGATTGGAAGACGGAAAGAAAAATAGAAAACCGCAGATAACTACCTGAGTAGGGCAGAAGTAGGACTCCAGAAACCCTTCCAAGAGCATGAACCATTCCACGGCCCTGCCAAGACATCTCCCTGAACAGAAGAGGGGTCTCCGTCCTCTGGCCACTATGGGCTTCTCTCCCACTGGCAAAATTCCGTCTCCTGCAGTTCATTTGGGGCACAATTCGCTGTGGCACATTTCTGTCCTCTGGACCTGGAATAGCTCGTCCACTGGCTGGCAGACCACTGTTCCTTGGGAACAGTCTTGACATGAAGAATTGGGAGTATCAAAATATTTATAGAGTCCTCTATTAGGAGATACAGTATGGAAACGTTTAGGGAGAATATCAGCAAGCCAAAGTCCTGATAGTCTAATCCTTTATTTTATAAAGTCGTTTTAGAGAGATTTTTTAGTATTTGTATTTAATTAACTAGAATTACGTTCGTATTTTTAAAGGCCTATCATAAACCAGAATTTATTCAGTGGCCAAGGAGAAGTCTTAATGAATAGTACTCCAATGTAATTTCACTGATCCTGTATTATTTAATTTCTTGTTTTTCTTAATAGAGAAGGTGTGTATTAAGGATGATCCTAAATTATTTATGTTTTTCTTCCTTCAATGAATTATTTTCATTTTCCATGACCCTTTGTTGGGTGTTATTTTAATTATAAGTACCATATTCTATAGACAGATTCAGTTTTTCTAATAGGCCCTAATCATTTTGGTTTTCAGTGTTTTTATAATCTTCCTTTTTGGAAGAGAATTAGTATGTCGAAAATCGATTAGCTTGAACAGCAGCTCCTTAACTGTATCACTCTCACAAGGCTGCAGGGAAATGGAAAGGCCTTTTAGACACACGTGCGTGTGAAGTGTGTGGCTTATTATTTTCTTATAGCTTGATTGTTCTTCTGGAAAACGTTCAAAAGTTTCCCTCGTGTAAAAGCTAGATTGTCAGTTTCAGTACTAATGCCATCTATTAAATATAAATCTTGATACATATCTAGTATAGAATCTTTAATATGTTATTATTTAATATTTATATTTAAATATAAACATTGATATAGTTAATATTTATTTATTATTCCACATATTATTTAATATGTGGAATTTTGTATTTGCAGATTCTAGAATTTAAAAAATACTTTTCTAAATACTGTGCCTTTTGAATTGAATATAATATTTATGGACAATAACAGGTATTAATTTAGGTTTAGGACTTTAAAACAATGAAGTTAAGAATGGTTTGGACCAGCAGTCCTGAATCAATAGCCAGTATTATAAATTGAGCTAAAATGTACGGCTTATATTAAAAAGGAAGAAATGTCACTGGTGGCATACACAAAGCTACCAGAGGGTGACGAACAAGAGTTCAAGGAAAAGCACGCTCCCAGCGGATTTACAGGAAGGGTATCCTTACTGAGAAACGGTAGGTTGTAGTTGTTTCCGCAGGGGAAATTGTGGGAGCACTGTCCATTGAGACTGTTGAAGAACTGGAGGATGCGTTCTGGGGAGCAGCCGCGGCCTCGTGCTCAAAGTGATTAGCCTTCTGCATGTCTGTTTCTCAACGCTTCCAGGCAATAGTGACAAAAGCATCAGCTATTACACAGCCCCAGCCCCCTCTTTCTTAATATGTCTGTTTTTCTCTATGTCCATATTTGTAACTGATTTAACAAGGTGGAATTTACACGTAATAAATTTCACCCATTGTCAGTGCACAGCCCGATGAGTGATAGCAAATGTGTACAGCCTTGTCACCACCACTACGATCATGATCAGAACATATCCTTCACCCTCAAAAGTTTCCTTCTACCCCTTTGCAGTTAGTCCTTGCCCCCTGGGAATCACTGATTCTTCCTGTCACTGTAGTTTTGCCTCATTGAGCATTTCATGTAAGCGGAATCATTCAGTATATGCAGTTTTTGTATTTAGCTGATTTCACTTAGCATCGTGTTCTTTTTCATCCACCTACCTGTATTTTCAGCCTGTTTCCTTACTAATCACTAATTTTAAACTTCTCAATACAAGGTCCCAGATACAAACTCTAACTAGAAAACTGGGCCCATCTACACCAGAACAGAAATTGTTTAGCCACATTAAATAAAGGAAAACTGAAACCAAACAATTATTGAAACTTTTTTTTTTAAGTTTCGTTTTTATACCTTATTACTAGTCGTTGAGATTTTTATTTCGTCTTCCCCCTCGTAAGGTGCTTTCTGGTATCTGTATTTTTTAATTAAATGGAAAAATTATTTTTGTTTTCAGCATTTTGTGATAATTCCACATCTCTTGTAATAAGGTACTGTGCCCTGAGGTGTCTCAAATCGTGACTAGAAATCAGTGGGTCAGAAAATCCTTATATGAAAAAATAAATTAAACATAACTGAAACCTATATGTGACTGTTGTATAATTTTCTTTACACATATGAGTATATTTCTAGTACAAGTAAATTATCTATGTAAATGTATCTTTTTTTGCTTCCTAGAAAAATGTAAGCTGTGCATTGAGACTGACTAATTATAAAAACATAAGACAGGAGTTAGTTACTCCCTTTAGCCAACTAAGAACTTTAGCTGGATTCTTCTTTTTCTCCAGCTCATCTCTAAATTGAGCATTTACCTGCATCCTACACTTGAAATTATTTGATTAGAAAAGCAGATTGGAGGGGATATAAGAAGTTATTTTATAAGCAATAAGTATCCTGTTTCTGAAACCCTTCCTTCCACAAATGAAAGAGACTAGGAAAGCGAGATAACTCGCTGGCTGTCACACTCAGTGATGTAATATTTAGAATATATAATTGGGCCTTTTACAAACATGTGTAAAATGTCCTGTAACACTTGAGTGGCTGCAGCTGTCATCTCATTTTTTCTGGATTAAGTTTGGTCAAGAAAGAAGCTGCCTCATTTTCTAGTTGTCATTTGCCCAGGAAGTAAAAGCAAATTGTAATGAGGGAATCACAGCAGGAGAACCTCCTAACAAATGAGAGGCATATATTGACTGGCAGCCAGCATGCCATTTCAGTGATAAATTTATTTTTATACACTGCTGTTCAAGGTCATTCACTGTTGTCCTTGAGTGTGCAGCCATCAAAGATCATGCAGTTCACATTCTAAGCAGTTCTAGTAATCAATGCAGAGATACCTTACTTAAAAAAAAAAAACCAGTCATTAATTTTATAGAGCATTTAGATAAATTAAACATCTTTACATTTTTACAGTGGTTTTATCTTTTGTTGAAAATTGAAATCAAAGCGATCAAGGAAAATATAAATTCATGAGACGGTAAGGTATATTTGTAGAGATTTATTATAGTGTTCGCAGAAGCCAAACTTGAATGTGGACAAATCTCAGTAATTAAATGTTCTTTGTTTTATGGTTCTGCAGTTTTTTTAAAATTTAAAGAATTTATAATCTAAGAAGTCCAAAAACACAGCTATTTTCATTTTAAGACTTCTACTATTTGTTTGAAATAGATTTTATGATAAAAATACTGAAAAGCACATTTTGCTTTCAGATCTGCCCAAATCCCAAGAAAATGTTTTCACTAACTTTTTGAACATGTTAGTTACACTTCAATAAGTACTCTGTTATTGTTCCATGAGAAAATGATCGAGTTATTCACCATTTTTTATTCAAAACTGAACCATACTTATCTAAATATAAAATGACCAAAACCATGGTCATTTTAGATTTGAATCTAGTATCATATGAATCTAAGTTTAGATATGAATTAAGTTTAGATATGAATCTAATACTAAATAACTGTATTTTAAAAATTGAATTATATGTAAAAAGTGATGGTTTGGCTATCACAACGTCTTTCAGTAAATATTGTTTTAAATATTATTGCTGGGTTTAAAAGTCCCTCTCACAGTATGTGTTCACAGTTAGTATATATTCCTTGAAAATCTCAAGGCCCTTCATGGTCTGTCTTCAGCCTAATTCTCCATCCACTTTTCTCTCTCTCCACTTCATCCCTTGTACCATAAGTCCTAATCATTTGAAGGTTTTTTAGCTTTTCCTGACAAGGTATACTCTCCCTTTCTTCTAGGCCTGTGATTATATTACACCCTCTGCACGGAACACTCTTTTAGTCTTGCTATCCCCCATTTCCCCGCAGCATACACATGCATAAACACACACACACACCATCACCATCACCATCACCATCACCATCACCATCACCATCACCATCACCATCAATCACCACCACACCACATAATCACCTGTGATTATTGCCCAGAAGATCGCCAAGATTTCTTACTGTAATCTCGTTACTTAAGTTCTACTGGAAGGTGTATGTAGAGGGGCAGGTAAATGAGTGTAAACTTTGGGTGAGTCCAATGTCTAGAGGCTCAAGACAGGTAATCTCATACTTTTCTCTGACATTCTACATATACTCCTGCTGGCTTAGTAACACATATATATGCCCCCATATATCTAAAGATGTTAGAACTTATAAGAGCCTGGTGTCTACAATAGGTAATTAGGTTCCTAATGGCTGACTTGCACCTTGACATGCTTTTCCCCAGAGAAACTGTTATAAATAGCGCTTAGGAGATTGAACTGGCAGTATAAATTCTGAAACATTAAGAATTCTATAGGCTTTTGGAAGCTGGCCTAGAAATCTAACTGTTATTCATGGCATTGTTTCTATAGATAATTGTGTTCAGAGTTGCAAACAACCAAATTCCAAACCTCTTATTTGATGACTGCCTTTATGGAAATGCTGCAGCAGCCTGCATGTGAAAGTATCTCTGGTGTGTGATCATTAAAAAAATTACCAGATTGCATATGGAATAACATGGAGTGACACAGCCTATCTCGAATGTACAGAACTACAAACAGAATGATTTATTATTTCTTATATTTTAATACAAAATTAATATCAAGAATTCAAGAAGGAAAAAAGTTCTCATAGTATCAATCTCTTTTTCACCTCCTGTGCACCATTTACCTTTCTGTGAGCTCTAACTTGGGGCTCTGACCTTTCAATATATGAAACGGGAAGTATGAATCAGAATTCTCATTAAGTTTTAAACTTTCCAAAGATCCAGAAGTGGTCTTTTCTGTTCTGTATTAACTCAAACCTTGACTCTGAAGGTTTGCAGTGGTTTTAAGGAGTGCGCTTAGGTTGACTGGTTGTGTGCTCTGTTGTTTAAGTACTGTGTTAAAGCAGTTATAAACTCTGACTCCTGAGTAATCAGAAATTTAAAATCTATGGTTTATAGTGCAGTCTTAAACTACAATGCCATATCTACATATTAATCTCAATTGACTGTTAAACGAAGACATTCACCATAAAATTATTATCATATTATATAAAAAAATGTTTCTTCAGCCATATTATTTCCTTTTTAAGGAACCCTCCGTTTATTTTTTTTTAACATCTTTATTGGAGTATAATTGCTTTACAATAGTGTGTTAGTTTCTGCTGTATAACAAAGTGAATCAACTATACATATACATATATCCCCATACCTCCTCCCTCTTGCGTCTCCCTCCCGCCATCCCTATCCCACCCCTCTAGGTGGTCACAAACCACCGAGCTGATCTCCCTGTGCTATGTGGCTGCTTCCCACTAGCTATCTATTTTACATTTGGTAGTGTATATATGTCCATGCCACTCTCTCACTTTGTCCCAGTTTCCCCTTCCCCCTCCCCGTGTCCTCAACTCCATTCTCTACATCTGGGTCTTTATTCCTGTCCTGCCCCTAGGTTCTTCAGAACCTTTTTTTTTT
>NC_041232.1:70553294-70556299 GCF_002837175.3 Physeter macrocephalus
CTATTGTAAATAGTGCTGCAATGAACATTGTGGTACATGACTCTTTTTGAATTATGGTTTTCTCCAGATATATGCCCAGTAGTGGGACTACTGGGTTGTATGGTAGTTCTATTTTTAGTTTTTTAAGGAACCTCCATACTGTTCTCCATAGTGGCTGTATCAATTTACGTTCCAACCAACAGTGCAAGAGGGTTCCCTTTTCTCCACACCCTCTCCAGCATTTATTGTTTGTAGACTTGTTGATGTTGGCCTTTCTGACCTGTGTGAGATGATAACTCATTGTAGTTTTGATTTGCATTTCTCTAATGATTAGTGGTGTTGAGCATCCTTTCTTGTGTATGGTGTTAGGGAGTGTTCTAATTTCATTCTTTTACATGTAGCTGTCCAGTTTTCCCAGCACCACTTATTGAAGAGGCTGTCTTTTCTCCACTGTATATTCTTGCCTCCTTTATCAAAGATAAGGTGACCATATATGCATGGGTTTATCTCTGGGCTTTCTATCCTGTTCCATTGATCTATATTTCTGTTTTTCTGCCAGTACCACACTGTCTTGATTACCATAGCTTTGTAGTATAGTCTGAAGTCCAGGCTCCTATGTCTTTTGGTTGGAGCATTTAATCCATTTACATTTAAGGTAATTATTGATATGCGTGTTCCTATTACCATTTTCTTAATTTGGGGGGATTTATTATTGTAGGTCTTTTCCTTCTCTTGTGTTTCCTGCCTAGAGAAGTTCCTTTAGCATTTGTTGTAAAGCTGGTTTGGTGGTGTTGAATTCTCTTAGCTTTTGCTTGTCTGTAAAGGTTTTAATTTCTCCATCAAATCTGAATGAGAATCTTGCTGGGTAGAGTAATCTTGGTTGTAGTTTTTTGCCTTTCATCACTTTAAATATGTCCTGCCACACCCTTCTGGCTTGCAGAGTTTCTGCTGAGAAATCAGCTGTTAACCTCATGGGGATTCCCTTGTATGTTATTTGTTGCTTTTCCCTTGCTGCTTTTAATATTTGTTCTTTGTATTTAATTTTTGATAGTTTGATTAATATGTGTCTTGGCATGTTTCTGCTTGGATTTATCCTGTATGGGACTCTGTGTGCTTTGTGGAGTTGATTGACTATTTCCTTTCCCGTATTAGGGCATTTTTCAACTATAATCTCTTCCAATATTTTCTCAGTCCCTTTCTTTTTCTCTTCTTCTTTTGGGACCCCTATAATTCACATGTTGGTGCATTTAATGTTGTCCCAGAGGTCTCTGAGACTGTCCTCAGTTATTTTCATTCTTTTTTCTTTATTCTGGTCGGCAATAGTTATTTCCACTATTTTATCTTCCGGGCCACTTATCCGTTCTTCTGCCTCAGTTATTCTGTTATTGATTCCTTCTAGAGAATTTTTCATTTCATTTATTGTGTTGTTCATCATTGTTTGTTTGCCCTTTAGTTCTTCTAGGTCCTTGTTAAATGTTTCTTGTATTTTCTCCATTCTATTTCCAAGATTTTGGGTCATCTTTAGTATCATTACTCTGAATTCTTTTTCAGGTAGACTGCCTATTTCCTCTTCATTTGTTTGGTCTTATGGGTTTTTTACCTTGCTCCTTCATCTGCTGCATATTTCTCTGTCTTCTCATTTCGCTTAACTTACTGTGTTTGGGGTCTCCTTTTCACAGGCTGCAGGTTCTTAGTTCCCTTTGTTTTTGATGTCTGCCCCCAGTGGGTAAGGTTGGTTCAGTGGGTTGTGCAGGCTTCCTGGTGGAGGGGACTGTTGCCTGTGTTCTGGTGGGTGAGGCTGGATCTTGTCTTTCTAGTGGGCAAGACCGCCTCCAGTGGTGTGTTTTGCGGTGTCTGTTAACTTATTATGATTTTAGGCAGCCTCTCTGCTAATGGGTGAGGTTGTGTTCCTGTCTTGCTAGTTGTTTGGCATGGGGTGTCTAGCACTGGAACTTGCTGGTCATTGAGTGGAGCTGGGTCTTAGTGTTGAGACGCAGATCTCTCGGAGAGCTCTCGCCGATTGATATTACGAGGGGCCAGGAAGTCTCTGGTGGACCAATGTCCTGAACTCGGCTCTCCCACCTCAGAGGCTCAGACCTGACACCTGGCCGGAGCACCAAGACCCTGTCAGCCACATGGCCAGGTATGTGGGGAGTTTCTTGCCTTTTGGGGAGTCTGAGGCCTTCTGCCAGCGTCCAGGTGGTGTTCTGTAGGAGCTGTTCCACATGTAGATGTATTTCTGATGTATTTGTGGGGAGGAAGGTGATCTCCATGTCTTACTCCTCCACCATCTTGAAGGTCCTCAAGAACCCTCCCCTTTAAAAGAGGACACCTGCCTTTTATTCCTTTTATTGTTTTACAAAAATAGTGAGTCTCTACCTTTTCCAAGCTATAGAAACAATTAAATGTGTTAAACAATGGTTCTCTTTTTTTTGTTTGTTTTTTAAAGCAGAAGCAGATTTGGGGGTTGGGGGGAGCATATACTCACCACATGGTGCACAATTTTAATTTTCACATTTAAAATGATTTGACAACTACAAGTCTCATCTCTGAACAAATATTTTTATTTAAAAAAAATAAAATAGTGTAGAGGAATACCAAATTGTTCATACTAGAAAAAAACTGCTAAACTTTATGATTTCAAAGACAAGCTAATAGAAAGTCTAGAAGGATGTATGCCAGGTGGCTCTTGGTGGTTCTTCTGAGGCCTGGGATCTAATTAGTAAGAACAGTTGGGTAGGGTTTCCAGTTTTATTACAGGTACTTCAAAAAAAAGTGGTGGCGTTATAGGTAATTCTTAGTTTCCTTTTTTTGCGTTATTCTCTTAAAGAAAAACTCCAAAATAAAAATCATACTTCTATTAAAAATCATATTTGCTGATGCAGAGTTCATATATATAATCTATTAAGCCTTCAGAAATGTGTCCATCCTGCCTTCTTTATATACTTACTCCTAAAAGGAAAATATTATATATATAAATATATATATATATATATATATATTTTTTTTTTTTTTTTTTTTTTTTT
>NC_041232.1:70556384-70557940 GCF_002837175.3 Physeter macrocephalus
GCGGCCATGGCTCACGGGCCCAGCCGCTCCGCGGCACGTGGGATCCTCCCGGGCTGGGGCGCGAACCCGCTTCTCCTGCATCGGCAGGCGGACGCGCAACCACTGCGCCACCAGGGAAGCCCAGGAAAATATTATATTAAATGGAGGGCTATTGCTTGAGTTTTACATGCTTTTGCTCAGAAGTGAATAAAATTAGTGTGCATACGATTAAGTATGCTTTTAATAGTATTCGTCATAAGTCATAGTGTGTTATTTTAAGGCACACATCTGTGGGTTACATACACGTTGGCAATTATAAGCAGATTACTAACAAAGTGCATTCTGAATTATAAACAAAAAGCTTCAAAGGATTCATGTTTCCTTGGGAAGAACATAAATTAAAACATCAAAGCAGTTGTTTCCCTTAAGGATTGTAGTTATTTGGATAGCTTGTCAGTGCTACAGAATGCAACAAGTGGGCTAGGGTTATTGATTTTCACCTTGTGTTACCAAAACATTTTTTCATTGACAAATATTAATTGCTTATTAAGTGCTAAAGAGTTTGATGGTCCTGATATTGAATTTTATAATGAATTGGCCTTTTAGTTTGGCTTATCATTAGACAATGTGATTGCATTAAAGATAAAAAGGTTTCAGCCAGCATATCTCCCACTCTAGGGGTATCAAATAGATATTCCTGTAGAGCTTATTCTCAGCAAGAGGATATTTAATTCATTTTCCTTTATGTGTAAGTGACTTCTCTTTGACCAAACTACAGGGAGTGCTTGCTTAAATATGCATTGTATGACTATAATTAGTAGTAAATTATCCGGTGTATCTTGCATTGATTCTAGTTTATGAATCTAGTAAATCAGTGAAATTTCTATCAGAACAAAGTTGGTGATTGTGATCATTAACATGAGTCTTTATAAATCATTAATTTGGTTAAAAGATTTCTCCTTTCATTTTGAAAAGGATCTGTATGTCAAAGTGAGCAACCAGATACATATGTGTGTGTATACATGCATACACACATACACAGACATACAAGTTCCGTTTTAAATCCTTTTTGTCTTTCCTTCTAATAGTATATCTTTTTTGTCTTTTTATAGTTATACTCAGGGAAGTCTTAACCCTATTGTATAATGACCTTTCTGAAATATCAAAATTCGTGGATAACTGATGAAATTTAAGCGAAGTTAAAATTAGCGAAATTGGACTGTCAGTTTTGTCAGTTGATTAGTATTGGCTGTTTGGAATTAGAAGTTCAAATATATGCTTTTGATCCTAGCAATCTGCCTTTTTAATAAATTATTTACTGATCTGAGTTAAATAATTACTGCTTGATAAAGAGTTATATTTAAAATGTAAAATTGTTATCAAACTTCAAAGCAATTTTGATGGGTATTAACTGCAGTGATTCATCGCAAAATTCTCTACCTGAAAAGTGACTTGTATGCTGGGGACAACTTTGAAATCTGTCACTTAAAAATATGAGTTAAAAACTGAGATTTCAGGGGCTTCCCTGGTGGCGCAGTGGTTGAGAGTCCGCCTGCCGATGCAGGGGACGCGGGTTC
>NC_041232.1:70558065-70568195 GCF_002837175.3 Physeter macrocephalus
GATCCCACATGCCGCGGAGCGGCTGGGCCCGTGAGCCATGGCCGCTGAGCCTGCGCGTCCGGAGCCTGTGCTCCACAACGGGAGAGGCCACAACAGTGAGAGGCCCGCGTACCGCAAAAAAAAAAAAAAAAAAACCTAAAATTTCAAGTCTACAAACTGTTAACATAGAGCAGCTCGCTCTTTTCTGCCCACGGCTTACACGGGTGGTGCCCTCTGCCGTTTAACCGCATCCTTTTGCTGCTTTCACTCTCTGCTCCTCATGGGTTATCTCAGCCCCTTACGCTCAGTTATTTAACAGATAGTCACAGAGAGACTGCTGTGTGCCAGGAACACTGCCGAGTGCAGGATCTACGCCTTCAGCGTCTGTGTGCTAATAACTCCCAAATCTCTCTCTCCTTCCATATATCTTTTCCTGAGCTCCAAATTTTTCTTTCTCATTTTCTGACATATTTCCAGCTATCTGCTCATGCCCTCCCTTAATATCTACATGTCCCAAACTAAGCTCATTATTTCCCCCTGATGATGTCCCACCAACCCCTCCCATCCCCACTAAAAGCACTTTCTTTTTCTTATACTTCCCTGTCCAGGAAACAGCATCACCACCCGCCCAGTTGGACCTCTCTTTCCTGCCCGCATCCGGTTCTTCATTCAACTCTTAATTTACCTACTATATTTGCCTGCCAACCATTCCTTTTTCTCTAATTTCTCTCCTTTCTCTGCCAGAATTTTCCTAAAACTGGCTGATCTGACCATTCCCTTATTTAAAAACTTTGGGAAACTCCCTATGGAGTTTGGGGCTATGAACTAAGTCCAAATTTCTTAGCACAAGAAAAAGGCAGTTTATAGCCTGGCCATAGCTAGCTTTTTCCCTCATCCCCAAACCTGTCCCTCCTCATCGTCCTCTGCCCCCTTACACTCCGCCCCCTTACACTCCCGGTGGCAGAGGGACAATTCCTGGACCTCTCCCACGTCTTCACTCTCACAGGTCTGCCTCACCTCTCTGCTGGGATCTGGGCCTTTAAGTCTTTTCTTCAGGCCAACTTCTCCTTTAAAGCTCAACTCCACTACCACCTTCTTTCTGTACCTTGTTTTGACATCTACCCCTGAACAGAAATTGCTGCTTATTCATCTGTGTTTCCATGGCACCTAACACACATTTCTGTTATGCCATTTCGTATATCACACACTAGTTACTTACTGTCAACCTGTCCCAGTCTCCTCCTAGATTCACTGGAAGGGGCCATGTCTCATCTTTCTACTGATATCTCACATGGGGCTTATAACATAATAAGCTCTTGATAAACATTTTAAAGTACATTTCTCCAAAAAATATTGAATCCCATGAGGTAGGCAAGAAAGATATTATCCTTATTTTACAAATAAGCAAATTGTGTCTCGGAAAATTTTGCCCATTCAAAAGAGCAACAAGGTCAAATTTTAATCCCCTAGATAAAGATGGGGTAGTCTAAGAATAAGTCAGGGCTGACAAGTAGTATCAGTGTTATTTTGCCATAGTAATTGCCAGGGAATATTTTAAAATTCAGTTGCTATTTGGAAAAAAATTTACATATATTATTTTATTGTTTTATTACTATTTTAATATTAAAAATATGGAATGATACTTCAAAGATAGGAGGATGATTTTACAGTTTTCTAATTTGGCATGTCTTGACTTTACAAAAGAAATAGACCTTGTAATATAGGTCAGTATTAATTAGGTTATGTTCCAGACTAATCTGATTTTCTGTTTTAATAAGTTAAAGAAGCCTAATAAACCACACATAAAAGTATAAAATTCTTGAATCTGTATTGTCTGTTAGTGTATGTACTCTGTCATTCTCCAAAATAAATATGAGCCGGAAGATATAGTAATATATCGGTTAATACACGTATGAATTTTAGAAATTTATGTAATGCTTTAGGTTTCGTTAACACTTTCAAGTCACTTCTCTTTTTGGAATGATGAAAACATTAGATCCTTTTGAAATGTGATTTTGAAAAATATAAATTCCATATTAGTACAATCTGCATAAGACAGTTTTGTGTCACCAGGCACTGTACCAGGCCAGAGAGGTGGGGTAGCACGTGTGAAGGCCCTGTCCTAAGGCTGTAGCCAAAACCATCTTCCGTGTTTGCCTTAACCCAAATCAGAACCCACGAAAATGCTGAGGTCCATCTGGATGGACAATTCCTCGGGAATGTGATTGCTGTCCCCGTTGGTTCATGTGGACACACGTCTGCTGAAGGCTGCTGTGGAAGGGCCTGCAGTCTTTTGAGAGGGCTCAGAGATACGACAGCTCATGTCCTAAGGAACTCCAAGTGGAAGCAATTGGGCTTTACTTTTGCGGCACAGTATTATCTTTAAGAACATTTTTTCCTGTCTTCTTTGAAAAATTATATAACCATTTTATGTTGGTCCAGTTTCTCAGGAATCCTTTGAATATTTAACAACAGAATTTTTTTTATCAGAATCTTCATAGTCTGAGAATACAAAAGCAAAATTTTGTTCATTTTAAGACTTCTATCATGTGTTTGAATAGATTTATATTAGAAATATGATAAAAAGTACTTAGCTTTGGGTCTGAGATCTATAGAAAACATTTGCATCTTCTTAAAAGCTACAGAAAGTTATACTTTAATAAATGTCTTTCAATTATTTCATACCAGCAATGTGAATAGTTGATAACAATTAATTTATTCTCTCTCCTTTTTATTTGAAACTGAAGCACATTTATCTAAATCATATAGGCATTCAGTATTTGAGTATCCATGAATAATCTTTAAATATGACTCTTTTAAAATGTTAACGTATATGAAAAATGTTACGGTTGGAATTATGTCTTAAACTAGATTTTTTTCTTCTGTTATCATTATTTAGCTTAAAAGAGTCTCACACACAACACAAGCATACTACATCAGTTATTATAATTTAAGTGGGTATTTTTTAGTTACTTCATCGTGAAAATATTTGCTCTAGTAAAGCAGAAGACGGGTGTGTGTGTGTGTACAGGTACACATGTGTGGTCAGCGCCTGATTATCTGTAGCAAGAAAAAGAGGAAGAAAGACTTTAAGGGGTGAGATTATGGAAAATTTATTTGAATCTGAAAAAGTTCCTCAACTGAATAGAAGGGAGTCAATGCCTAAGACCAGTACATATTTTTTTCATAGAGGTTGCTGTTACGATAGCTACAATATTTTAAGATTGGGAATCAGCTATTAAATGGTTACTCTCTACTTGTTCATTTGTAGATCTTCCTTTTTAAATTTAATTTTGATAATGTATAATTGATGTTAGTGAAAATATAATCCTCAGTATCCTAAAAATCTGAAATTCTTACTAATGCCTAAATTACAATAGTGAAGCAATCGTGAGCATTTTTTGATTCTTACTATTCCTGGATAAGTGTGTTGTGCACGCACATGTTGGTTATAATCCTCCACAAAGAAATTTCAAAAACTATTGCTTGTGTCTTAAGAATTACCAGTATGTAGATATCAAAAAATCTCCTTTAATTCATCAGTGTCAGTTTATTCCCAAATGACATTTAAGTAACTTTCAGTAACTGAAAATGTACAGTAAATGCTGCAGCTATTTTTAGGGAATAAAGTCTGTTTACTGGAGGCTTTATATCTTATAATAAAACTTAAGATAGCGAACTTTATTATATTTATTCTTAAATCTGTTTTCCATTAAGATGTTAAAATGATATCATATCTACTTGTCCTTTGCCCTGAATATATATTCTTTTCAGTTAGATAGTGATAGAAAATAACTCAATTCACTGAATTGTTCTGATACCCCTTGGATTGGCAAATGCCACAATGGGTTGACTCTATAATATAGAGTTGGCATAACGTGAATAAAAAATATTGGCTTGTCCCTCCATCAAGAAAAGAAATTATTGAGTTGAACAACCCATTTTCAACCCTCAGATCTGTTCAAAATCATTGTAGAACCACCAAAGGGGAGCATCGAGGCAGATATGCTTACACGGTCACGGATAGTACAGCCAGTAAGAGAAGCTGGGCTCCTTTCAATGCTGGAGAATGTTTGGAGTGCATTTCCCATCTACTTCCATTTTGGTCAATACTTTTAGTTTCCATATTTTGTGTCCCAAGTGACAAAGAGCTGGGCCCCTAGTTTTATGATTCTTTCCTCAAGAAGTGCCTATTTACGGTACCTGTAGGTAGGTATTGCCTCTATGGGGGCACAGGCGAGCTCAGGCGAGGAGGGTGAAAACCTTCAGGGCCCCAGGAAGAGAGACTGCTGATGAGAGCAGTGGGGCCACCATCCACCTCCTTCCCCACCTGTGAAGAGGGGTGAGTGAGGCAGCTTCTAATCTTTAAACCTCTGTTTAAGGTCAAGGAAAAGAGTTTTCCTTCATCTACCATGATAGCAGTGGGCTCAGGGACCCTGCCTCTCCCCACAGGTGTGAGGACTGCGGGGTGTCAGCCATCTGCAGGCCAACAACTTTACCAGCTTTTCCAGCCACGGTTGCAGGTCTGTGATAAAATAAGCATAGTCCTGGCCTCCTGCGTGGTGTTATGAGAAGCTATAACGACAGCCAGTTGCCTGTTCCAGCACTCAGTCCGGTTTGAAATCCCACATTTTGAGACGTGGTTGACCTTTAAGATACCATCCAGCTCTAAGATGTCATGATTTGAAAGCTTGGAGAAAGTTTAAGGAAAAGCTACAGAAATTATTTTAAGAGTTGGAAAATGAGACCTGAAAGGAAAGGTTCCATGATAGTCACTGAAATTTTTTTTAAATCCTGAAAATAAAAAATAAATAAGTAAAAAAGGAGCAAATTGCAGTAACAGCCTTCAAGTCTGTAAAAGGTTATCATACTAAGATTGGTGACCAGCTGTTCTCCATCTCTACTGAGGCTAGAACAGAGGAAGCAAGCTACTTACACTGTAGCATTTTGGATTTAGATTTGAAAAAGGAAAAATTTCCTGACAGCACAGTGTTAAACACAGAAAGGGGGTCCTCAGGGGAGGGTTTGGCATCTTCTCTAGAGAGATTTGAAAACAGAATGGATTTTCATCTGGCCTGCTTTAAGGCAGCTCTGTGCGCATACAGAAGAAAATGGATGGCCTTTCAGTGTTCTTGGCCACGTCATATGGCCTTAAGATCCCACACACAAAAAGGCTGCAGAAGGCTTAGTTCATAGTGGGAATTAAATTTGACTCGGGCCTTCCAATTGGCCATAGGTGAGACTTCTTTTTTTAATGTGTTATCATCTGCCTAAATCATTTGTTTCCTTGAGCAGGTGAACCTTAAATATATAATACAGTTTTCACAAATTGCTTGCTTCGGAGAAAGGAAAGGGCTAGTTTTTTCTTGAACGTAATTAATTCTTAACTTTTCAACTCTTTTGAAATGGCTCTTTTTTGATGAGTCTTCCCCTTGCCTAACAAACAAAGCTGTCAGAGCAATGTCTTTGTCTCCCCTCCGCCTCGAGCCGTTACCTCCCTACCAGTCAGCCGGGAAATCAGCAGCCTGTACTGGGATGTCAGAAAAGCACGCAAATCAGACCCTGGTCCACCTTCCTCATCCGCCTCTTCCTGACTTTGGCTGCCGTTGGGAGGAGATGCCAAACGTTTGGTTGGTGCTTCAGGTACAGAGGAGAGCGTGTCCTGAACCTCACTTAGCGTTGTTTGTTATCAGTAAGGGACCAGCCCTAGGAAAATGTAGGTATTTGTAGGTCTTTGCTGTTACCTCTCCTTTTCTTTTCAGGGCTCATCCTCACTTCCTAAGCACTCACCTCCCTGTATATCTGGCCTGTCTCCAGCTATTTCCTGCGTTTGTACCCAGATGGACACTTCATTCAGGCTCACCCTAAACTCAAGGCATCTGCCATGCTTGTATCTCATGAAAGCAGATTTGTCCTGTTTGCTGTCTGCCAGAGCACGTGCTAGGGAAAATGCCTCAACTGAAAGCATAATTGTATTTGTAGAAATTTCAGAGACCATGCACAGCCAACTGGGGACACACCTGCAGCTCAGCAGACCTTTCAGTCACCCCTCAGATTGTCACTGCCTGTTTCACTCCTGAGCCAGCCATGCTGCTCCTGAGAAGGCCTGCGACCAGGGTGGCCCCCTTCCCTCTCAGGCCCTACAGACCCTGGGGCTGTGAAAGTTCAGTCAAAGTCCTTTTTTTTTTTTTTTTTTTTAGTTTAATAACTGTTATACAAAATACATGGGTCAGTCTTTATAAGTCTTTCCCTTGTGATGGTGTTTATGATAGCAAAATTGTACCTGCATTTGGAAATCTTTTCTTCAGAATTTATGTTAAAAGTAGGAAATTTTGTTTGGCTGGGTTTTTTTCCTCCCCTTTAAAAAATTGATGAGGCGTGGAAATTAATAGACGTTCTCTTTGATCTCGTTCAGTCTGTAGAGTGGGTGCAGTAGAGTCCTACATTTTGGTTTCAATTCTCAAATTTGACATTTGGAAGCTGAATAGCAAGAACTCCAGGAAGAGACAGCAGTTGTAGAGAATATTCTAGACAGTCATAACTTGTACTGATGCTGACCAAATCATTTTGGAAATCCGTGTCTCTCCTCCTCTGTACAACAGGGTTAATTATACTTCTTTGCCGAGCGCATTGAATGTGCCTGTTATAAACTGTTGGGTAAGTGCAAGCGTTGCTCCTTATTAATGAGGCCTCTCCGTTCCTTTTCTTTCATAAGAAAAAGAGGGAGAGAGTGTTTAACAATTCAGCACTCTGTCTCCTGCTAGGGATAATTGCTTGATTTCTTTTATTGTTCATAGCACTTCTTGAATTAGATTCATTTCTTTATATTCCATTCCTGTCTTTTCAAGACGGCAATTTCTTTGACTAAAAATATAACAAGGCATATGATACTCATCCACGTATAAAAAGTAAACCAAACCTCCTTTTATTTTGAAACCCGTTGTTTTGGAAAATGTTCTTTCTGGTTGAGCATTTAAGATCCCAAACCATTGGGTTTGCCCCATCACAAAGCGCTTTCAAGTTCACTGTGATCCGCGCACAGCTGCATCTAATGCCAGAATAGAGGGTTAAAGTCAGTTCAGGTGGTGCCTGCGCAGATCTGAGAGAAATTCAGAGATTCTGAACAAAAGACAATGGCAACATTTCCATTACACTGGGGACTGAAGCACCTCTCAGGCTGAGATTGTAATGAACTCACCAGATGTACCAAACCATTTTTAAAATAGTGAGCTTCCCTGAGCTACCATGAGTGGTACTTGCTTTCTTATAAGACAACAGGTCTGTCAGCTGACACTGCAGTCAGTACTCTGGTTTTTCTCTATGTTGCTTTGAAAGACAGCCTGTGGGGCACCTCGCAGTATCACAGTGTGTGTGTGTGTGTGTGTGTGTGTGTGTGTGTGTGTGTGTGTGTTGATGTGTTCTGATCTAAAGTATAGTTCCCCTTTGTTCAAAACAGACTTTAACTTGAGGATATGGGGAGGGGGAAGGGTAAGCTGTGACGAAGTGAGAGAGTGGCAGGGACATATATACACTACCAAATGTAAATTAGATAGCTAGTGGGAAGCTGCCGCATAGCACAGGGAGATCAGCTCGGTGCTTTGTGACCACCTAGAGGGGTGGGATAGGGAGGGTGGGAGGGAGGGAGATGCAAGAGGAAAGAGATATGGGAACATATGTATATGTATAACTGATTCACTTTGTTGTAAAGGAGAAACTAACACACTATTGTAAAACAGTTATACTCCAATAAAGATGTTAAAAAAAATAAAAATAAAACTAGAGGCAAGTGAAAACAAAAAACAAAAAAACAGACTTTAAAGAAACTAACACATTAAACTCAGTATCTAACCTTGACAATAAAAACAATGAAGGAAAACAGGACCGTGATTAGTGAAATGAGGAGGAAGTATTTATTACTAGACACCTAGAATGAGCATAAATATAGTTCTGAGTTTCCTCGCAGGAAAGCAAGCTCGTGTGAGATTGTGTAATTATCTTTTCATGATAAAAGAAACCAACAAAATTTATCTGGAAAGATAAACATATTCCTGGCAGAAAATTCCAAGATGAACTTAATTCACAGGATCTTCTATTAGAGACACTAGATAACATAATGAAGAGTGTCTTCAGCTGACATGGAAGTATTCAAGTGGACGTTTCAAACACTATAAAGGATGAAGATATAATATGAAATATTAGGAGCCTGTGTGCTTGGCTTTCTGCCTTTACTACAGGGCCACCTTAGCCAACCTCACAGAGGGGTATGTTAAAGAGATCATTGGGTTGGTACATCCTTTTGGACCTTCTGGTTTACAGCTTGTTCACTGTTGCACTCTCTTCTTATCTGAAGCACATTCTGGTTGCTGATTAAGGAGGGATGCTAATCTGAAGGAGGTAGGCTAGCAATCTGCTTTGAGATTTAGGGGCCCTAACTCCATCAGGAGGGTTGAACCCACCTCTACATGGAGCTGGGCTTTGGTGGAGAGGGGGGCTTGCAAGAAGGGCAAGCTTTAGGGCTTCCCTGGTGGCACAGTGGTTGAGACTCCGCCTGCCGATGCAGGGGACACAGGTTCGTGCCCCAGTCCGGGAAGATCCCACATGCCGCGGAGCGGCTGGGCCCGTGAGCCATGGCCGCTGAGCCTGCGCGTCCGGAGCCTGTGCTCCGCAACGGGAGAGGCCACAACAGTGCAAGGCCCGTGTACCGCAAAAAAAAAAAAAAAAAAAAAAAAAAGAAGAAGGGGGAGCTTTTAGTGTGCTCACACTTCTGATGCATACCAGGACCCCAGAGCATGGAAGAAACTATTTTGAATGAAATATTTTTAATGGAAAGGTTGCATTAAATGCCATGAGGGACCAGACAGGAAATAAGGGAGTCAGGCAGTGGGTGTTAGGTACACAGACCCGCTTGAGTCAGGGCTGGGACGTGAGAGCAAACGCCCAGGCCCACAGGGCACCTCCACTCAGCCTGGCCCACGTTGCCACATGCAAAGGCCCAGGATTGCCAGAGTGGAAGCAATCCTGGGCTTTTCCAGGAGAGGCTAGAAATCTTGATTTTAAATGATGTTTAATGAATTAGAATATAGGCTCAGAAACTGTTTTTAAAAATCATCTTGCAGGTCAAACCCAATATATGTATAATCTGGTTTTGTATATGACTTTTTGGGGGGTTCATTAAATGGCATACTCAAGTAATTGATTTATGTGATTGTTTACATTTGTCTGGTCATGTTTTTTTTCAGCTTTATTGAGATATAATTGACATATAACATGTGTAAGTTTAAGGTGTACAACGTGATGATTTGATACACTTATATATTGCAAAATGATCACCCATCCTGGCGTTATCTAACACCTCCATACCGTCATGTGACTACCATTTCTTTTTTGTGGTAAGAACATCTAAGATCTACTCTCTTAGCAACTTTCAAGTATATTCGTCTGATCATCTTTAAATAAGGAGGAGTAACACAAATATTAATAATATTCATTGAATTCTTATTATGTGCCACGCATTGTGCAGAGGGCTATATATGTACTAACTCATTTAATCTTCACAAAGCTCTTTGAGGCAGGAATTATCAGTATCATTCCCAATATCGTTATCGGCATCATCATCGTCATCTCTGCTTCATAGACATGGGTGCTCTCGAGGTTAAGGAATGTAAATAACTTGCCCCAGCTTCCACAGTAAGCAGTGGAGCCCAAATGCAAGGCAGGCAGTCTGACTCAGAGCAGTGTCCTCTGCCAGCCCAAAGCCCAGTGCTACCAGTATAACAGTTTTTTCTCTGAGTGTTGAAAAAGAGGCATTATTTTGGATCCCACAGCACCTTGTCTAATGACAGGAGAGAACAAAACCCAGAAAGCACTGAGGAACGTTCCCACACCCCCATCCCTGTCTGCCTTCCTCATTGTAATCACTCAGATATGAATTGTGAGAAGTGTCTTACTGAAATTTGCAGTATGGGCGTGGCAGGGCGGAGGTGGAGGAGCCCTGAGTCACGCAGTGAGCTTGATGCTCCCACCAAGACTCAAGGCTTACAGTTCGTCATCAAAAAACAGCAGATGGGGGCTTCCCTGGTGGCGCAGTGGTTGAGAGTCCGCCTGCCGATGCAGGGGACGCGGGTTCGTGCCCCGGTCCGGGAAGATCCCAC
>NC_041232.1:70568418-70620260 GCF_002837175.3 Physeter macrocephalus
CCGGGAAGATCCCACATGCCGCGGAGCGGCTGGGCCCGTGAGCCATGGCCGCTGAGCCTGCGCGTCCGGAGCCTGTGCTCCGCAACGGGAGAGGCCACGGCAGTGAGAGGCCCGCGTACCGCAAAAAAAGAAGAAAAAAAAAAAAAAAAAAACAGCAGATGGGAACAACCCTTCCTAGCATTGCCTTAGTTTAAGGGAACACATTTCCCCATTCCTTCCTAAACCAAGAGGGGAGACCAACCTCCCGTTGTAAGCAGACTGAATATTGCTTCGTGTGGTAGAGATACGGTATTTAATAGTTTGTGTAGAAGCAATACAGTATTATGCTAATTTGCTAAGTATCCCAGTCTTTTCGGTAACTATTAATATCATTAAACGTGAGCGTAATTTTTTCTTAGTAAAGACCTTTTATCAAAGACCGCGTCTAAAATACAACATCCTTTTTTTTATTCATGGTTAAATCAATGATGGCTATTTGGCAAAGGCTCAGAATTATCCCTGTTAACTTGTTTTTAATAGCATTTGATTTATATGTGTGCTCAAACCTCCAATTCATGCGTGTATGTATGTGTACTAATTGTGGCCATATGCATTTAAACACAGTGTTATTGGTGGGAAATGAAGCATAAAATGTGAAAGACGTATAATTATTAAGGGGTTGAAATTATAGTTTTTGACTCCTCCCAGAACGGGGATGTTATGATACAGCTTTGATTGTTTTTCATTTCAGATGAAGTTCCTGGATAGATTTGGTGATCAGTTTTTCACCTTCCTAATTAATTGTAAAATGCTCCCCTCTCATGGACATAAATGAATTAACACATTGGTTTGCCCATTAATATATGCTTTTCCTTCGGACTCATGCTGTCCTCCCAAGTAGGAGACAGGTGGACTCCTCAGAACAAGATCAAAGCCCCTGCATGTATCAGTGAGAGAACTTTGGTTGCTTTTCCTCTTTTTCTAACCTAAATTTTTAAGTAAAGAACATAATGGTTTCTAATAGCCATGACATAACTTTTTCAGCATTGAATGTATTTGCATCCGTATGCGTAGCAGTTCTGTGCAATGCACACGATGAATGACTCTGAATTTTATTTCAGACAATCCATGGTCACAAGGGACCAATCACTGCCGTGGCCTTTGCCCCTGATGGACGATATCTTGCCACCTACTCAAACACAGACAGCCACATTTCTTTCTGGCAGGTAAGTGTACACGCTGCAGGGTCTTGATGTGTGGTGCATGATCCGCTTTTGCTGGGAAAGGCTCCCTTGTGCCCTCCCTCCCTTCTTTCAACAGATATCAAGTACTTATTGCTTGCTGATTATGTGCCAGCTGCCAGCATGCAGGGGCTACTGAGAATACAATTAGCAACCTAGAAAGAGGGGGTCTGCTCTCACCAAGCTTTCAGTCTGAGGGAGACACAAGTAAATCAGCAAGTAATTACAATACAGGGGGAACCTGGGAGTAAGGTTGTGGGCCGGCTTCACAGAGGCAGCAACACCTGAGCTGAGACATGGTGACGTCAAGGAAGGGCCAGGCGTTCAGGGTAGGGAGGGGTGGGTGTTTGGAGAGAGGTAGGCATCATTCAGATGTAAGTGAGGGCCTGGCCTGAAAGGAACTGGGGCAAGGAGCACTGCTCAGGCTGTTAATTTACACGAGGCATCCAGACAATGCCAACAGGGCATAGGGGAAAGGGCAGCCTCGTATTAACTTCATGCCCCATTTGTATTATCTCATTTTCGTTTGCTTTCTGAATTTCCACATAATGCTCTTCATTTCCAAGCTATTAAAACATTTTCAAAAATCTGAGTATCACTGACGGGCAGTACATGAGAACAGCTCTGTTCGATTATGATTACAGTGAATATTAATTTGAGCAACTGAGTTTTATAATAGAACTTGTTTCATCCTCAGTGATTAATCTCCATCCCATCTTCTTTTTAATTACCTTACTCCTGATAATTACAAAAAAGTTAAACATTACCAACCCCCCCCCACAAGTTAATATAAAATTCTGTTACCTATCCTAGGATGCAAGTATGTTTTATGAGATTCAGTTTATTGCTTTGAAAGCTAAAAAAGCAAATAAAAGTTTAAACAAGACTTCACAATGTGACGATGATTTTTAAAAACTCAATAGCTAATGGAATGTAAAACAGATACAATAAATTGCTTAATTAACCACATGCTATTGAAGCATGACAACTTCCAGATCTGTCCTAGCTTTTTCTACTTTTCATCTAATTTAGTTTTCCAGTCTGTTTTCTTATTATCCTTTCTTCCAGGGTATATCTCCAGCATCTTAATTGGCTCATGTTAAACTTTTCCTTAGAGATGTCACCGAGTCTTCATTTTTCCTAGTGGGTAACCCCAGGACTCGTATTTTATTCTGCTGAAATCCCACAGCAAGTCCATAAACAACTCTTGCAACATTGGTCCTGTAGACAGTGTCTACCAACTGTTCTTTTCTGCCAACGCAGTGGTGTCTGTGACACCAACTGTACTTTGATACACATTTTCCTGAATTTCCTGTTCTCTTGAAATCCCAGAGGAGTGTCCATGTGAAAGTCCCTTCATTTGGCATGTATCCGGTGTGGAAGCGCTGGGTACCAGCCTAGCTTTAGGGACATGTGACCAAGCAGTCTCGGGTCCCTGCTTTCCAGGAGCTTGTGTCCGCCGCATGCTTTATTCTTGGGAATAAACAAAACCAGATCTCTTCTTTTTTGTTGTTCAATTTTTCTTCCTGCTAAGAAAATATACTTCCTTAAATAAAGGGATACCTCCTAAATTGGCCAGATGTGAAACTTTCCCCAGTATTTTCCTGAATGTCTAAGTGGTAAACCTTTTCCCCCTTATCTAGGTCTTCAGTGTCCTATTTGGATATGTTCATCCCTTCCTTGAATCTTTTTCTATGTTTATCAGAGTTGCTGCCTGGCTCATTGATGGAATTAGCGTCTTCCTCACCCTGGAGATGAAGATCGTTCCTTAGGTGCTGTCTTTTTGAAACACCTCTTTCTGTCCTCCAGTTCAGGCTCTGCCGTTGCCTCTGGGCTTCACCAAGGGCACTTAACCCTGCGCGTCTGTCCACGCGGCTCTGCCCAGCTCCTTTCCTTCGTCTGCACTCTCTTCTCCAGGGGCACCTTGTGTTACTTGCAGGGGTGGGTGTTCAGCGGACAGAGCACCCAAGCAACTCAGGCAACACCCAGGTCTTTCTTGCCTCTAAACCCAATGTCAGAATTTAAAATGTGGCCCATTTCTTCCCTGCTTAAATTATACCCAGCTTGGTCTTAAAATTTAAGTGGAAGACACAGAAATATCATTTCAACTTTCTCAAGAAAATACAATAAAACCTCTTCCAGAAATATAGTGGGATTTTATTTGAATTAAAGAGAGTCCAAAAAGCAGTGTTAGATCTACCATGGCTCTCCCCAAATGGGCTTGGCTGATTTATTTATATACATATTGTTTAGGTCTAATGATGTATGATAATACTTTTATATGATTCCAGTAAATGTACGGCAATATATTTTGAAAACTTAATGAAGCCTTATTAATATAGAGCCTTACAAAAGCCAACAGCTGTTAAAATCTTTGCTGAGAAATAAGTGTTAATGAGAATTACTGGTTGGATAATTACTCAAGTGAGACTTAGTAAAAGGTTTGGGTGCAACATTACTTACACTGAGAATAGCATTAAAACACTTACTGTTTTGATGAATTACATCTGTATGTATGTCTGTGTGTTCAGAAAATAATCTTCTCAGAACTGGTCTCGTGAAGCATTATTTTTAAAGGGAAGGAAAAAGCCATGGTTGCCGTTAGTTCGTTTACATACTCAGCCGCTAAATGATGTAATTTGGCAATCTTTCAAGCCCTTTCATTCTCCAACAACATATTCCTACTATCTGAATATTTCACTCCAGTGTATCCATTGGTATTTGAGCCAGGAGAGTTTAGTAATGAAATACAACCATCATTCTCTCACCTGAATTTTACCACCACCCTCCAACAATTAAGTATCCTCTTCCAGGAATGCTAATAATAAATTAGATGGATATTGGCTTCATTTAGTTTTCTTTATTCCATCATACAACAGAATACTATTCAGCCATTTTAAAAGGATGATGTAAATCTATAGTCATTAACATAAAAAGAGTGCCCTCAACATTTTGTTGAATGAAAAAAGCAGATTGTGCAACTGCCTTTTAATATGAGCCTGTTTATGTAAAACTCCTTAAACCTGCTTCTCCTTATGTGGATATAGGCTTGGAGATCTGGAAAGAGGTTTACCAAAAGGTTAGTGATTGTCTCTGGGAAATGATATTTCAGGGGATTTTTGCTTTCTTTTTTATACTTCTCTTTAGTATTTCAATTTTCCACGATGAGTATTTATTATCTTGGTAGGGAAGAAAAAAGCTAATGTGACCAAATATTATAATTCCATGTAGTTTTCCTTCATGCAGGACTCAGATTGCCTTTACTTTAGCATAATTTGTAGCCAGTCTCTGATCAAATATTAATATTGAATAACAAAATGGCTAGTTGTTTTGGTGAGAGTTCTTCGATGGAGCTTACTGGAAAAATCAATACCCACCCTTACTACTTCAGATTCATCTCTTATTTGAAGAGATCATAGGAAAAGGATGGTCTGAGGAACAACAAATTATAGTTAACATGAGAGTCTTTGTCTTTCCATCTGTTTTCTACCATAATCGTTACGTACTGTGTAGAATTTCACATAGCCCTGTTCCGAGGCAGGGAGGCTGTTTGACCCTAACAAAGCATTTATCAATCATTTGAAGGATGATTCAACTTGTAAGGAGAACTCAGATATAATAATGGACTTTTTTGGGAAATCTTTCCACCTGTCACATTCCAATAAGATGTTCTCTCCCTGCCCACTTTAGCCTTCAACCCACTTCTTGTACGTGGCTAAATTTGAAGGAAGGAATTAAAAATAAGGATGTGTCTGAGCCTATCGGTTGCCTCTAGCTTTTTTTTTTTTTTTTTTTCCCCCGGTACGCGGGCCTCTCACTGTTGCGGCCTCTCCCGTTGCGGAGCACAGGCTCCGGACGCGCAGGCTCAGCGGCCATGGCTCACGGGCCCAGCCGCTCCGCGGCACGTGGGATCCTCCCGGACAGGGACACGAACCCGTGTCCCCTGCATCAGCAGGCAGACCCTCAACCACTGCGCCACCAGGGAAGCCCGCCCCTAGCTTTCTGAGCCACCAGCAGAAATCAAGCTTCATACACATTTTCATAGAAAATCCATGAAGAATGAAAAATACTTTGTAGTTATTTATCAACTGAGAAATTAGATTTTTTAAAAAGCACAGTATGCCTGTTGATGCCAGTTAATTTTAACCGGCAATTTTCTGGATCATTTGGATCTGCTCTGGAAGAGGACTAAATAATGATGTCCTGTTACTCTTTGTACAAGTGCGAACTAGCAAATCAAGCTCACCATCATTATTTATATTTAAGCTATTTGGGAACCTCCAGAAAGCAATAAAGCCCTGATTTTTATCTTTTATGGAGTTTTTAGAAAAAGGAGGGAAGGACGCAAGGAAAGAGGTTCTTAGAGGATGACGGTGAGGTACAGCCTGGCTTTAAATGTTAACTGCACTTTAACAGAAAGAGTTAATGATAATCATACATTTGGTTTTAAAATGTGACCTCGTGCACTAGTGATTTTTTTTCACCTCTGTGTTGTGTTCGGCACTATTATTAATGCAGGAAAATCAGTAACATTAGTCATCTTAAAAGGGTTATTACTCAAGATGATTTAAATTGTGAAAATGTCAGTGGAGCCTGCACGCGTCCTGCCAGAGATGCCATGATTTACACCCCCTGACACCATCCTGCTTCTGAGAAGAGCCAGGAAAGGAATGGCTTATATTTTGCACTGATCCAAATGCAGAGCATGATATCAGCAATAACACACCTTAAATGTCCTAGGACGTGCCAAGGTTTCCTGTGTCAACCGTGTGTACACACTGGAGCATAATCTGCATGCTTCACGCAAGTCCCTAGAATCATGTACATTCGGGTGGAGGTACTGCTGGAGAGAAGAATTGGACATGAAAATTAGTGCAAAGAAAAATATTATTTCCAAGCCCTCTTTCCTGATGGTCAGTGTGCTTGCCACGCGATTTGTAATAGCACAAAAGCTGAATGTTGAAAAAATGTTAAGTAATATTTAGAAGCTAAAGTATTCTTCAGACTCAGTCGCTCAGATGACAGGTCACTTAGATAACGGCCATTCAGCATCTAGCACTTTGACATGAATGCATAGTTGTTCATGAGCCATAATTTCCATGTTATTTTCCATTTACGTGAACGATTTAAGAGAACTTAAAACTCAAGTCAAAGCCAGAAGGGCTGCCCAAAAAGCAGAAATCACCAACTGATTAAAACATCCTGCCAATAAAGTGTTAGCGTGTGCTCTCTTTAGCGTGGCAGCAAAACAGTGGGCCGCACAGGCAGTGTTGAGAGGTGGTTGATTCTTGTTTTTTCCTTCAAACTAAACTAGAGCTTTCCAGAGATTGGATTTTTTAAAAAGCAGGTGAGGAGGGAAGGTGTGGTAGGTGGACATGAGAAGGGGGGTAAGTTTTGAGCTTTGATCTGGTCACCTATTACTCTGTCTGTTGCTTAACTTTGCTTCATTTTCTCAAACTAATTCTAAGGCCCCAAACTTGTCTTTGGGGGCTCATTCTTCAGGGGATGCAGGGAGCACTATTACTAAGGAACAGAAAAGTCTGCCATTTGAAGTACCTACTGTTTACAAACATTGTCTGATTGAACCGTTTTATTAAAATGTATCATTTAGCTGCCTTCTTAAAGATGGATGGGCTTTCCTGCTGTCCAGTTCTACCCACCAGGTAAAATTTCTCTGGGTTTGCGCGTTTGCTGTAACAGCATCAGAACAATTTCAGATACACTGAAAGGAGCCCTTTAGAGGTTAACGGTAGACTCTTAGGTGACCGTGCAGCCTCATGATGGAGGAGAAAGTGACCGCAAGCGTGTGTCCCTGGAACCCCTCTCTGTGGCGGGGAAAGGGGAGCGGTTCCTGCAGTGACACGTGTGCTCTCCTGTCCCCGTGTCCCTCCAGATGAACACCTCCCTGTTGGGGAGCATCGGCATGCTGAACTCGGCACCCCAGCTGCGCTGTATTAAGACCTACCAGGTGCCCCCCGTGCAGCCGGCGTCCCCCGGCTCCCACAATGCCCTCAGGCTGGCCCGGCTCATCTGGACCTCCAACCGCAACGTCATCCTCATGGCCCACGACGGCAAGGAGCACCGCTTCATGGTCTAGGGCTCGTGTCTGCGTCTCCGTTCTCCCAGGTCTCCAAGCCCAGAGTCCCGTCCTTCCTCAGTGCCCGCCCCCGCCGGGGTCGTGGGGGCCGCAGCCGGGTCTGTCTGTGTCCCTCCGCATGGTCCCCGGGGGCGGACTCCTCCTCGTGCCACCTGTTGACTGAGGCATGCACACATGGCTCCGCAGGAAGTGGCCGGCCCGTCCCCGCCGCAGAGGGCGGGGCAGCCAGAAGCCCAGAAATCAATAACCACTGTGATTGCGCTGCCAGCCCAGATCAGCAGTTTCCTCACGCTAAACCCCACCTCTGAATGCTGTTGGAAGCTGGTTGTTCTGACATTGGCTTTTGAGGTCATGTGGCAGTCCTAATTATCGATACTATTTTCCTTTGGATTTCCTAAAACGTGCTGTTGTTTACCAGAAAGAGTCTGTGTTTACGTGGGGTTTTTTTTCTCCGGGAGATTGCTAGGCAGTTACTCAATCCGATTTCCTAGGGTTTAGCCACTACCTTCTTTCTTCACACCTAACCGACTGGAGATTAATGAGGAAATACACACACACACACAAATTTCCCTTGTGGAGACTACAGTTTCCCAGACACCTAGCCTTCTAAAATGCTCATATCCCGCTTAAGTGATACTGTATTTAGTAGCTCAAAATCAAAATGATCACTACTTATGATCTAGTTAATATAATTATCCAGTCACTATAATCTCTTAAATGGACTTTTGTAATAAAGAACCAAGTTTGAAAGTATAGCGTGTACCTGAAAAGAAGATTCTTTGGCTACAGATCTTTTTAAGAAAGAGCTTACCCCTTCCTTCCAGAAACTTCACAGACCTGCAGTTCCCATAAGTCAGCTATCATGTAATAGTTACAATTCAGCCTTCAAACTACTAGTGATCAGTTAAAGGAAAGCTAAGACAGCATTTCTTTTAAACAAGTATCCTAGAAAATTATTAACTATGGCACAAGCATTCAGGAGCATACAGTCATCCTCAGTATCCGCGGAGGATTGGTTCCGGGACCCCCGAGGGTACCAAAATTCACATATACTCAAGTCCCTGATATAAAATGGCGGAGTTCATGGAGGGCTGACTGTGTATACAAATGTGGAGGCTCTCAGTCTTTCCGAATCTATCCGAACATTGCAGTAGGGTGTTCATCACACTTCCAAGTAAGCTTTAACTAGGTCATTTTCTTCTCCTTATGTCAGATTATGCTGGTTCTTGCTCGTAGTAATGGAAAAAATAAAAAATCTGTAAAATAATATTTTGGATGACGTGCTCCTAATAAACCTTGCTCTGTATATAGTTGGGGATTTGGTTGGTTGGTTGGTTGGTTGTTGATTGGTTGGTTAATTGGGCAAAATGGTTTATTAAATACAAAAATAGAAAATGATTTATTAAATTCAGAAAAAATACGTGAAGTTTACAAAGCAACCAAAGTGATAACGGGAGTGTCTAATTTAAAAAGCATAGATTGTCAGAGCTTATATAATATACAAAAAAAGTAGGATCACAGTCCAGGAACAAATACATCTGTTATTTTATTGAAACAGATTTCTAAAGAACATGTTAGGAAATTAAGACCACTAGAACATCTCTTTCATATCGAAATGAAGTTTGTCATGTCTGGTGATGGCAAACCCATCCTATACCTTGGTTTTAGACTTTAGGTATTCTTAAAAAGTGAATTTATGCCATATGCATGTACATTGTATTTATAAAGATTATATATGTAGCTTCCCAGGAAGAAACTCAGAACTATACAGCGTAGACTTGCTTTGTTTGGTGAACATGCTGTTGTGCCCGATATAGATAGAGAAACCTGAGGAGAACAAGAGGTGCTCTCGGTTTTTCCAGTGGTTTCCCGAGTCTTCAGCGCGAGTAGCTAGCACATGTTCACTTTATGAACTGAAATGGGGAATTAATTTACTCTAGACTACAAAGCTGCTTTGGAATGATGAAGTGTAGAAGTATACCTTAGAGATTTGTTTTTCAAACAGAATGTTCAGGGCATCAGGAGGAAGGTGTGAGACTGTGGGCGGACCACCCCAAAGCATGGACGGCACACCCCACGGAGGGTTAGAACAAAGCTGTGAGGGCCCTAGGAGCCAGATACCTGGGCAGTGGGCCTCGGCCAGCTGGCCGCACAGCCTGGCTGCACAGACAGCCAAAACTGTTGGCCCCTAGAACATTACAGTTGTAAAACTCTGGGGTGGATGGTCTCTGATGCTGAGACAGACACCTCTAACTGCTAAACCAACATCTGCATTCTTGTTCACACCAATCTCTTCTTGGCTGTTTTGACAACCACAGTTGCAAACTTCGTCACAGCTCAGATTTTCTCAGCACTGAGGTAAACTTTACCTTGTCATCCAGTGTACGCTTTTGGTGTCTTACTGATCTTGTTGGCACTGTATTTGGACCTGTCCTTGTAAATGTAGAGACACATGTGGCTTCATTGGTAATTTACAAGCGAAAGGTGATGTGATACCTGTGTGAAAATGTAATGATTGAACTCACTGTGTACAGCACGTGACGTAAGATGTCTGCCTCTCGAGGCATTTCTTGATGACTCCACTTAACAGATTCTGTATGTGCTGAATGTCCCTGTGTACTTGCGTGTGTTAAATAAAACTGGATTGTACTGAAGACTGTTTTTCTCATTAAAAACATTGTTCACTCTTAAACGTTCTCAGTTGAGATCCATATGCTTTCTCCCAATTTTGGTACCAAATTAAGCCTTCTATTTCTGTCTGATTATTCATTTCCCTGGAGAGCTAGCTTCAGGAAAGGCAAACTTGTCCACAAAGGAGAGCAGAGCAGTAAAGGAGTCTCGCTCCCCGCTGTGGAAGTGAGAACCACACTCCTACCAAGACTCAACAGCACCCTCTGTGGTTTGGGCAAGGGAATTGTGTGCCTGTTGCTTTATCTCCACCTTAAATTGCTCCTAAATAGACTGTTAATCGTACCAAATTTTATCTTGTCAGATTTGATGACACGGCTTGGCTGCCCTGGGGTGGGGGGCTGGGCTGAGATCATTAAATTCATTTCATTTAATACTCCGTTTGGAGTTGAATTTGAATCCCCGAGGAAAAGGGTGTAATTGGTTTTCAGAAAAAGCAAAAGTAACAAAATAGGTCATTATCACTCACAGAGGGCTAGTCATGTAAGTGGTGAATGTAGTTTTCTTTAATTTTCAGATGAGGATTAAACTGAGTCAATCATCATGTAACAATACAGTTTCTTTTAAGAAATAGACAGGCATTAAAGGAGTTGACTACAACATCACTGGCTCTATTCAAAGGCCCGCTGTCCATCCCAGGAAGTGTTTTAACATCTCCTGATGTCTTGAATGTATCCTTATAGGGAAAACATGGGCAGTAACAGTTCTTTATGATTGGTGATCACATAAACTGATCAAATGTGGAAAGGGCATGACATTAATAGGAAGGTAAAGCCAAGCAGTGCTGGGTGAACTTTCACCTTTCACCCCCTTGGCTGACTGACAGAGCTGAGTGTTGAAGAAAATCAATACTCTGGAGCCAGGAGGGAAATATTTCCAACCTCTAACTGGAGAATGTATTTTGACAAGGCCAAGATAATCCAGGCTGCACGGGAGAAAGAGAAAAGAAGACTCATTTTTAAAGCTTGACACTTCAAGGTGTTTTTGTACAATGGTTTAGAGATCGTCAATACATACAAATACCAAAGGTCAAAAAGAAAAGCCAGAAGAATTTCAAAAATTAGATGTTCGGTTCTTTCTGCTGTTTACAAACTAAAAAAGACTACAGAGAGGTTCGTGCTTGGAACCGTTTAAATGAACAGCGTTCACGATCGTGTGCTTTAAGGCTATAGTCCTCCTTTAACCAAATCTTACATTTTACAGAGGCAGCAGTGTGAAATATTGAATGCCTAAAACGTTGTTAAGATTTCTGGGTTTTGTACCTTTTTTCTCGGACGTGGATTGTTTCTGGAGCGGTTACATCGTCTTGTGGTAACATCTCAGAATCTTGCTCTTTGATTCCTGTCGCTGCTGCCCTGATGCCATGTAAATCTTAGCTCCTCCTTCACGTTCGGTTCAGTCGTTAACGTGAGAAAAGAGTGCCTTTGGAACTTGAATTGTTTCTATTTTTCCAAATCCCTTTAAGCAAATTATTTATACGTATTCCAATTAGTGCTCTTCTAAGTGAGGCTTACGCATCTCTAGGAAGTAGGTAAGCAATTCACTCCACTCTTACCAGCAAGATTAGATCCATTTGTTCTGTGGACAGATACCTCCATCAAACGGATATAGATTTGTTTCTTTCCTACAGATAAGAAGAGGAAGAATTCGAATGGTGCCCATACCTTCCAGCCAAACGCAGAAAGACAAAGGAATCCTGAATACTTGAAGTATCGAAAGTAACACTCTGTTTCCTCAAGGACAAGCAACATCATGATTAAAATAACAGCGAAAATATACCCTTAATTTATATGCCTTCTTTCTCATTAAAAAAAAAAAAAATCTCACTCTATTCTGAGTAGATCTGGTTGGAGATTTTTTGTTTTATTTGTTTCAAAAGGAGAGCACAGCCAGCCAAGACTCCTCAATATTCTGAGATTTCCCAGAGAAGACCAGGAACCCAGCTCATGCCTGAGTTGTAGTGCGTATCAAATATGTATTGCATTTGTTACATCCATAAGAGTATGCCTGTGAAGTGCTTACAGGAGCGGCACATAGGAAGCACTCAGGAAATGTGAGCTACCATTTTTAGTAGACATTTAGAAATCCTTATTGAGCATGGATAAATAAGAGTGTAAATTACATGTGTTCTTTGGAAAACACTGTTGGGTTTTGTATTGTATTTTATCTCTATGTAGACTCCAATAATAGGTCTGAACTTCTTACCCAAAGAGGAGTCTCTGTGGTTCCAACTGTATTCACCAGGCTCTTCGTCGTGTTGCTGTGTGTTGCCATCTTGCTGCTCACCAAAACTTGTAGACACTGAGGAGATGCCAAAATATATACCAGCGGATGGGGCTGGTTGATTATGGCTGTTGAAGTTATGACTGATTCCTGAAAAAGGAAGTAGTTCGCCATCTTAGCATCAGGGATGACTTTGAGTTACTTATATGAGTAGCTTTGAAATATACATCATCAAAATTGAGCAAGACTCTGGACAAAGTATTATAGGTTAGGTTTCACAAAATCACCAAAGCAAAGGAAACAATGTGTAAGTTCTGTTGCCAATATCTTCTTGTTTTCACTAGCATCAAAATGACTTAGCACTTCATTTACCCAAATGTGAAATGTATTATCTAAAACGTGAGCCACCCAGTGACACTTTAAGTTTTAGTGAAAATTTATGAATAAAGATACCACATGAAACATTATTCAGGCTACAAGCATTTACTGAATCTTAATATATGCCAAGCATATGTTCTATTTTCCTCTCACTGGTAAGCTCACAATCTACCAAAGGACCATAAACACTATGGAATAAGCATGAAGAACAGAGATGGGCAAAGAGCTGTGAGAACACAGAGGTGACTAATTCTCATAGGGTAGTGTCAAGTTAGGCTTCTGAGAGAGGAAGCATTCGGGCTGGGCCTTGAAGAATAAATCGAAATTAATTAGGAAGGTGGAGGGTATGTTATAAGATAGGAATTTATGGGAGTCCAAGTTATTATGTGATTTGAGTGTATATGAACTACTGCACACCTACAACCTGAGGGGCATTCGTGGGCAGTACTGACAATCCAGGTGGCTCTCCGGTTGCAGTTAATACAACTACAGAAAACAAGACTGCTGGGCTAAAGAACACCCGACATCTGAAAGTTAAAAACCCTAAAAATAACGATAATAGAGCAAAAACCCTAATGAAAGATTTCTCCGACTTTTACTAGTTTTCCAGATTTCTTTTTTTTTAAAAAAGCTCTTTTGCTTTTTTTTAAAATTCAGAATAATTTTTTTAAAATTTTTTTAAAATTTGTGTTAGAGTATAGTTGATTTACAATGTTGTGTTAGTTTCTGCTGTGCAGTAAGGTGTATCAGTTATACATATACATATATCCACTCTTTTCCCATATAGGTCATTACAGAGTATTGAGAAGAGTTCCCTGTGCTATACAGGAGGTCCTTATTAGCTATTTTATATATAGCAGTGTGTATATGTCAATCCCAATCTCCCAATTTATCCGCTCCCCCCACCGCTTTCCCCCCTGCTAACCATAGGCTTGTTTTCTACATCTGTTACTCTATTTCTGTTTTGTAAATAAGTTCATTTGTACCATTTTTTTAGATTCCACATATAAGAAGTATCATATGATGTTTGTTTTTCTCTGTCTGACTTACTTCACTCAGTATGACAGTCTCTAGGCCCATCCATGTTGCTGCAAATGACATTATTTCATTCTTTTTTATGGCTGAGTAGTATTCCGCTGTATATATGTACCACCTCTTCTTTATCCATTCCTCTTTCGATGGACATTTAGGTTGCTTCTATGTCCTGACTATTGTAAATAGTGCTGCAGAGAACACTGGGGTGCATATATCATTTCAAATTATGCTTTAAAAATAAACTATGCAGTCTCCTTATCCTGTCTTCTAGTATGTAGAAAGCATGGTGTGTTGGGTGCCTGCCATGAACACTGCCTAGATTGCCACCTCCCTCAACAATCACTCCAGGACTGAAGCATTTATTCCCGCAGCTACTGGGAGTGTTGGCATCTACTAGCTCTCTGCTGAGTCCTTCCCTGGAGATTGCTTCACAGCCAGAGAACTGTCTGACCCAAGATCATGATCCTTCTGGGGACAGCCACATCAAGTGATGGGTCAGGGAGAAGGTATAAAGTCCCAGCCTCTAGCTGTTTCAGAACAACGTTGAACGGCCGTCCCAGCTCCAGGACTCCCCTTGGGATTGGCTGAAGCTTTCACTGAACTGCATCATGGTTCAGCTTTTCCTCTGCCTAATCCTGCTTCCTTCACTCCCCTGCAGTGTTGATCTCGAGAACACTGCTCCATAAGCTTTCTATGTGCAGATCTCTATCTCATAGTCTGCATCCCAGAGAACCCAATTTACGACAGTTGGTACCAGGGGTGGTCCAAGAAAACAGGATCTAAAACACGATTTGGGAGCTGGGTCACTGGCAGTGTGGATCCCACCCCTGGCGGTAGGTGATCATGGGTAGCCTCTGGCATGCTGGGGCCATGCAACTGTGAAAACTTAATCAGGATGGCATACTGATGGAAGGGGATGCACTGGAGGGTGCAACGTGGCAGGTGTTTGAAAAGTAAGGGAAAAGACATAAGGACAATGGATTTGGTTGGTTCGGCACACTGAACAAAAGAAAATGAAAAACTGAGGGTGTCATCAATTAAAGGCTACATGTGAAAGCAGAGACACTCCTTGGCAACATCTTGGGAGAGCCTCATTTCCTGCAGCCGATGACAAGCTGATAATGAGGCCCAGGACTTGTTTTTGTGAAGCAGAGCTCCAGAGAAGGTTGAAGTCTTAGCCTCCGAAGGCCTGCAATCCCAAGGTCAGAGCCCTGAATGGGATGGATGGGGCTCTCTAGGTTGGTGCCCTTGAGCAATCTTGAAACCCCAGATTCCAACGAACGCTCCCTGGCCTTCCTGAGTGGCCTGTTCCTTTGCTTGAGGCTGTGTGGAGGCCTCTCCCCTGCAGAACAGTACATGCCCTCAACCTCCCCTCCCAGCCACCAGACCAGTGAGTGCGGGTTCAGTCAGAATAGCATCTGGCTGTCAAGGTTCTGGGCCTGCTAAGAGAGGAAAAGAACTAGATTTCAAAGGAGCTGTAGGACCAAGCCAACAGGACCCTCGAGGAACTGGGAGAAGAATGGGGCTGGATTCTGGGTGTGCTGGGCAAGGGGAGAGAGAATAAGAAGCGAGACCAAGGAGAAATGACAAGGTAGAGCCCTGCTGCTCAGCTTGGAGAAAATGGTGGCTGATACGAGGTCAAGAAGAAATGCCAGAATAGCCGTGGCAGATGATGGAGAAAAGAACCAAAAAGCTCCGAGTGGTGGGACTGCTGGAGGAGATCAGGTGTGTAAGGCTAGCCACTCGCCAGTTGACCACTCTGCGAGAAGGGCCAGAGGACGTTCTGTTTACCAGCCAATCAGGGACATGCTGGTAAGAAGGGCCCGAGCATCACTGTAGGCCCAGGCTGAGGGGAGAAGATGATGCTACAGAACCGGGCCCTGAAAACGATGCAGATGATAGGCTCCTGAAGTAACAGAGACCCAGTGGGTGCTGTCATGAGCAGCAAGCTTGGAGTGGTAGCCAAAGGGCCTGCCCTGCAGACATCTCTGGAAATGATTACTAAAATACGTCATCCCCCGGGCAGCCAACAAGGGTTCAATCTCTCCACCCCAAAGAAATCAAGAATGGATAATAGGAGGCTGAAGGCAGTCACCTCCCACCCCTGAAATCAAAATTCTTTACTTGGTTTGTAGACCTGAAGGGTATGGTTATCAGGAATTCAGACCCTCACGGGTGAGGTTCTGGGTTAGCAAGATAATAAGCACCCAAGATTAGCAGAGGTTCTTGCCAAGGGGGAGGGGGACTTAGAAGGGATAGTGGAAGAGACAGTGTGTGTCAGTGGTGGCCTCAGGACCAGCTGCAGCATCAAGGGTTGGAGTTTGTCCCGCTCATATTTCTCTTATAAGTTCCCTCCAGAACCCTGGAAGAGATGCTCCCAGAATTTATTTAAAGCAAGTGGGGCCAAGGGTAACTGTAGTGGAGGCTGGTGAACCAGGTGCTGAATCACTGGCAGTTGACGTCGCTCGGTTGACAGTTCCCCAGGAATTGCCTGGGCTGAAGAGAGCCGCTCTCCTCAAGCCCCTACCCACCTTCCCAAGGCAGCTGCATCCAATGAGTGGTCGTTGGGAGGGCAGAGACTCCACCCTACTGGCCTCGGTTTGGGACAGCTCCAAGGGGCCACCCCAGCTTCAAAGCTCTCAGAGGGTTTGGCTGAAACCTCTGTTGCAACTGGATCGCAGCCCAACTTCTCCCTCAGCTCAGTGTTGCTTGCCTCACTTAGCTGTTGATCCCGGGAACATGTCCTGATACACGTCCTTCCAGCAAATCTTAGTCTTGGGGTCTCCTTCCCAGAAAATGAACCTGCCCGGGTTCAAATCTGGTTCTGCCACTTATTAGCTAAATAACGCTCCATGTGCCTCAGTTACTTGGATCTCCTTGTGCCCCAGTTTCCTCATCTGCAAAACGGGAATAAGACCATCCCTACCTCACGGTCTTGTTATAAGGCTTAAAAAAAGAGTTAACAGAGAGAGAGCACTTAGAACAGTGTCTCAGGCACATAGTATAGGCAATAAATGCTAACTCTGCTAACTATTATTATCTTAAGCTATAATTATGAAATTGTTCAGGTTTCCTACTTCATTTCCTGTTTCTGTGTTACATAAAAGTATACTTTTCCATCAATTTTTTTCCCTCTGTTTTATTCCTTTCTTCAACCCAGATCAGAGTACTGACTTTTCAAAAGTGATGGGGAAAGGTGGAGGGATACTGACATTTCTGAGTACGTATTTTGTGCCAGACACTATATTAGCTGCATTCATTATTCTGCTTAATTCTTAATCCAAAAAGCCGTGAATTATTATCTCCCTTTCACAGATGAAAAAATTGCTGGTCACATAAGATAAATGACCGAGATCACACAGCTAATAAAAGCCATATCTAGTATTCGAATCCCAGCTTCTGTTGCCAAGACGCAGCCTTCTCTGTTCTTCCAAGTTCCCTCTTGTCACAGGAGTCAGGAAGCCAGCCATCAGGGGACCTGGCCAGCCATCCCCTTTTAGAAGCAGAAGGAAGTGTGGTAGAACAGAAAACAATGTTCGTTCATTTAAGCCATTGAAGCCATTATTTTGGGATTTCCCTGGTAGCGCAGTGGTTAGGAATCCGCCTGCCAATGCAGGGGACACGGGTTCGAGCCCTGGTCTGGGAACAGTCCACATGCTGTGGAGTAACTAAGCCTGTGGGCCACAGCTACTGAGCCTGCACTCTAGAGCCCGTGAGCCACAACTAATGAGCCTTCGTGCCACAACTACTGAAGCCCGTGCGCCCTAGAGCCCGTGCTCCGCAAAAAGAGAAGCCACCACAGTGAGAAGCCCACGCGCGGCAACTAGAGAAAGCCCGCACGCAGCAACAAAGACTTAACACAGCCAAAAAAAAAAAAGCCATTATTTTTTTCCTTTGGGTTTACGGCCATTGTGCCATATTTTAAAAGGACAAGAGATTCCTTCTCAGTGTTGAATAATATGACTATTTTACCATGAAATGGTTGAGTTAAAATGCATGAGTTTTAATGTGCTACATTCCACAGAGTGATTTTGTTGTAACTCAGGAACCAGTTTTGCTCTCTTATGAAATGGATATCTCAGGAAAAATGGAATTTCATTTACAGAAATGGGCCCTCATTTTCATTGATGACTTAGTAGCCTTTGGTGCTGCTGGCCGGTCCCCCTAGCTCTGTCTCCTCACCTTCCCAGGGCCACGTCTCTCTGACCTCTTCTCCCCGTTGCTTTTGCCGGCATCTCCTCTTCCTTAGGATATATAAAATGCACTTCTGAAACTTAAAAATTTTTAAATGGAATCAAAAATCAAATGTTCAGGGCGCACCTTGCAGGTGACTTGATCTCCCATCTAGACAGAAGTAGCACAAAACTTACTCCAAAGAGGAGCCTCTGCTGGGACAGAGGCCCCTCTAGTTTCTACTGTCACACATTGGGTCTTCATAGCCTAGGCTTTCTTGTCTCTGATGATCTCGTTCCAGGAAATAGTGGAATATATCAGAATTTTCTAGAGCAAACCAGAACACACCACCATGCTCACATCCTTTAGCCTCAGATTTGTCACTAGAGCACGTGCCAAGCCCTGACTCATGAGACACAAATCTTACGTCTCTTTCCTAATGAGTCACAGGCTCCTCTGGGAGGGTTCTGTTGTGCTTTGCCTGTCCCTTTACTGCCAAAACATCTCCTGCATCACCCACTTCCCACCCTTTCACACTTAGCGTTCTGCTTGTTTCCAAACCTTTTAGAGGAAGGGGGTGGATGAGTTTTCCAGAAAGCAATTTACCGTTCGGTTTGGCTCTAAATTTCTTACGTCTCTTTCCTAATGAGTCACAGGCTCCTCTGGGAGGGTTCTGTTGTGCTTTGCCTGTCCCTTTACTGCCAAAACATCTCCTGCATCACCCACTTCCCACCCTTTCACACTTAGCGTTCTGCTTGTTGTTTCCAAACCTTTTGGAGGAAGGGGGTGGATGAGTTTTCCAGAAAGCAATTTACCGTTCGGTTTCGCTCTAAATTTCTTAGCAGCTGGAGCAGAGGTGAGTTAGTTGGTTCTAATTGTCTGATACAGGGAGGACCCATACTGGGCATAAGGAAAGACCAACTTCTTATTCTTCCTATATTCTGAGTGGAACGTATTGCCTGCATCCTTAAATTTAAAAATCTGTAGGAAAAAGTAACATTTATTGAGACTGTGTTAGGTGTTTATATGGTATATATGATTTCATTTAAGCCTCTCAAAAATCCCATGAGTTAGTCTACATTCTTCTATAGGTTAGAAAACTGATACACTGACAGGTTAAGTAACCGGCCTAAGGTCACACTGCTACTTAGAGGTGGGGCTAAGATTCACATCCAAAGTGCTCTCGCCTCTCCATCAGTGGACGGTTTCTTCAAGGCCAGTTTTATAGTAGCTGAAGAGACATGCTCCGTTCTCATATTGACCTCAGTGAAAAACCAAGGACCTCAAAATTCAATCTTCATTTATTTATTCCACAATGACTCATTGAATGCCTATTATTTTCCAGGCATTTCTAGAGAAGGCAAATTAATACAGCCCAGGCACTCACATTGCTCATGTATTTCAAAAGCTATCTAGCTAATGTAGTGTATTTTGTGAAGTCCATTATACATATTGCTCACACATACACATACACACCCACACGCACACACACAGCCCCTTCCTTCCGATGCTCTTAGAGCAATTCTCGGTGCTTGTGTTCAGCTAGGATCCTCCATGGTGGACACAGGCACTGGTTCTGGGTGGCCCCCCCCGGGTGACCAGGACTCTGCTTTCTTAAGTGTTTCAGGCTGTGCTTCCCTGGATCGCACCTGCCCGAGCCCCACTGGTCCCTGACTTCATTCTTCCTTATTTTCTTCTCTTCTTCCAGTCCTTGTCTCCAGAGCCTCATTCCCTGGATACAATGATACAGCACAGAGAAGGAAGGAGTGAGGAAGGAAACCAGTATCCGGCCCCGAGAACGGGTCTTCTGAGCATAGAGGAAGGAGGCTGACAGACAGACCGTTCAGACAAGCATTCCTTTGAATATACACACTCTGGTAGATTTCGCCTGAAAAGTAATTCATTCATTTGGGAAATATTTATTGAACATCTCCCATGTGCCAGGCAGTGAACTAGGTTTTGGGACTACGGGGGTGAGAGAAACAATCGTCACACCTGCCCTCATAGCGCTTACGTTCTAGTGTGGGTGGGACGGGGCCGTGGCGATGGGAGTATCAACCAGCCCCGACGTGTAACATGATCATTGCTGAGCGGAAGGAGAGGGCTAAGACCTGACAACCCAGGGATGGGGCGGCAAAGTCGACAGCAGGTCTCTGAAGGGGAGAGAAGAGCAGTCAGGAGGCGGAACACCTTCAAGGTGAGGAAGTAGCACATGTGACGTCCCCGAGGCAGGAAGGAGCAGGGCTGCAGGTGGTGACCCAGGCTTTTGTCACAGGTGCAGGGAGTCCGGATCGTGTACGACCACGTAGACCATAGTCAAGGATGTCTTGAGGTGTGATATTTAGCTGAAAACAGCTGCCACCTGGGGAATGGACTGGGGGTGGGTTAGGGGGAGGGGCAAAATGAAAGCAGGGAATATTATCTACTTTGTATAACAATATCACCATTAACTTAGTGGCATAAGCAACACACATCTATGATCTCACAGTTCCTGTGGACCAGGAGTCCAGACACAGCCTAGTTGGAAGCCCCTACTTCAGGTCTCTCACAGGTTGTGACCAAGACGTTGGCTGGGTTGTGCTCTCACCTGAGCCTCGTAGAGGAAAGAATTCACTTCCAAGCTCACGTAGTTGTCGGCAGGACTCAATTCCTGCTGGTTGTAGGACTGAGGGCCTCACTTTCTTGCTGCCTGTTTGGTGGAGCCCACCCTCAGCTCCCACAGGCTTCCCACAGTCCTTTGCCATGTGGGGTTTCCCAACACAACCACATCCCACAGATGGTGGCCCTATAGCTGGGTCTTGAAGGATGAATAGGAGTTGTCTAGAGTAGAAGAACATTTCAGGCAAAGGGGAGACCATGAGTGAAGGCATAGAGGTATGAAAGCAGGTGGTTTTTCCATAGAGCCAACTGCTTATCCAAGAGCCATTTCTCCCTTCTTCCCTGACTATAAGCCTGGATCTGGTCCTATTCTTCACACCACATGGCCGTGCGCTCAGGGTGGAATCTCTCATCAGTCTTGGGGATTGAAGCTTGATTAATTTAAGCCAATAATGCTAATTTAATTCCTGGTAGTGCTCAGGAAATGTCATTAATGGCATTCTGGTCAATGAGATATGAGAGGGCAGTTTGCGAGGGGAGTCCTTTGGGGAAAGGTTTCCCTCCCTGATAAAAAGAATCGTTCAAGTAGAAATTTCTCTCTGTGGGCATAGGTGGGTGAGTATGTGACACCGAGGGCCACACAAGCCATCTTGGGCCCACACTGGAACTGACCTAAGGCCCAAGCCAACCCACTGGAAATTGCAGAGGAGAAAGATGGAGAACATTGGTGTCTTTGGTGACACCCCTGGGCTTCTAGAGTAGCCAGCCCTGCAGTTGCCCACCTTCAACTTCTTGTTAGATGATATAATCAACTTCCCATGGGTTAAGACACTTACAGCCAAAGCTTGAAAACAGCCTGTATGTTGTCCAGGGACCTGGCAGGAAACAGTGCCAGGCTCAGAAGCTGAGGCCAGCGGGAAGGTGTTCGTAGCCAGTGCTGTAAGGTTTGGCTTTCTCCTGTGCGGTTTGGTGAGATCTCAATAATTTAAGGGAGATAACAATTCTGTTTCTTGGTTGATCCTGGGTGAAGAATAGATTAGAAAATGGAGAGAATTGTGGCAGGAAGACCAGGTAGGAGATGGAAGCAGCTGTAGTCAAGAGACTGTGAGAACTGCAACTACAGAGGGTGCAGTGGACACCAAAAGGAAGAGCTGAGGAACCTTGTCGAGGCTGAACCTAGGGGATTTAATAAGCTTAAATGTCACGTTTCCCCAGGGGGAGCGACGGGTAGCTAACTGTCTGCCAGCCCAGACCATTCACCATTCTTGGAAAATACCATCCACATTCACACCTCAATACCTTTATTCCTGCAGTCTCTCTCCCATGGGAGTAAATTCCCATTCACATAATCCTACATGTAGCATTGCTGCTATGGGGAAATAAGATTCAGTTTACACCATTTGGACTTGCAGTACCTCGATCAGGAAAATAACCCCCAGGAGTGAGAACCACCTATACAAACTGCATTCAGGTGACCCTCCAAACCCTGCCACCCCTACCGCAACCCACGGGGGGTGTGTTAGGCGGAATTGCTTCCCATATATTGATTAAAAACTTGTCCAAAGAATATAAAGCCGCAGTTTCACATTGGATCTATTTCTTGAAGACACACTCTGGTAGATTTCGCCTGAAAAGTAATTCATTCATTTGGGAAATATTTATTGAACATCTCCCATGTGCCAGGCAGTGAACTAGGTTTTGGGACTACGGGGGTGAGAGAAACAATCGTCACACCTGCCCTCATAGCGCTTACGTTCTAGTGTGGGTGGGACGGGGCCGTGGCGATGGGAGCATCAACCAGCCCCGACGTGTAACATGATCATTGCTGAGCGGAAGGAGAGGGCTAAGACCTGACAACCCAGGGATGGGGTGGCAAAGTCGACAGCAGGTCTCTGAAGGGGAGAGAAGAGCAGTCAGGAGGGGGAACACCTTCAAGGTGAGGAAGTAGCACATGTGACGTCCCCGAGGCAGGAAGGAGCAGGGCTACAGGTGGTGACCCAGGCTTTTGTCACAGGTGCAGGGAGTCCGGATCGTGTACGACCACGTAGACCATAGTCAAGGATGTCTGGAGGTGTGATATTTAGCTGAAAACAGCTGCCACCTGGGGAATGGACTGGGGGTGGGTTAGGGGGAGGGGCAAAATGAAAGCAGGGAATATTATCTACTTTGTATAACAATATCACCATTAACTTAGTGGCATAAGCAACACACATCTATGATCTCACAGTTCCTGTGGACCAGGAGTCCAGACACAGCCTAGTTGGAAGCCCCTACTTCAGGTCTCTCACAGGTTGTGACCAAGACGTTGGCTGGGTTGTGCTCTCACCTGAGCCTCGTAGAGGAAAGAATTCACTTCCAAGCTCACGTAGTTGTCGGCAGGACTCAATTCCTGCTGGTTGTAGGACTGAGGGCCTCACTTTCTTGCTGCCTGTTTGGTGGAGCCCACCCTCAGCTCCCACAGGCTTCCCACAGTCCTTTGCCATGTGGGGTTTCCCAACACAACCACATCCCACAGATGGTGGCCCTATAGCTGGGTCTTGAAGGATGAATAGGAGTTGTCTAGAGTAGAAGAACATTTCAGGCAAAGGGGAGACCATGAGTGAAGGCATAGAGGTATGAAAGCAGGTGGTTTTTCCATAGAGCCAACTGCTTATCCAAGAGCCATTTCTCCCTTCTTCCCTGACTATAAGCCTGGATCTGGTCCTATTCTTCACACCACATGGCCGTGCGCTCAGGGTGGAATCTCTCATCAGTCTTGGGGATTGAAGCTTGATTAATTTAAGCCAATAATGCTAATTTAATTCCTGGTAGTGCTCAGGAAATGTCATTAATGGCATTCTGGTCAATGAGATATGAGAGGGCAGTTTGCGAGGGGAGTCCTTTGGGGAAAGGTTTCCCTCCCTGATAAAAAGAATCGTTCAAGTAGAAATTTCTCTCTGTGGGCATAGGTGGGTGAGTATGTGACACCGAGGGCCACACAAGCCATCTTGGGCCCACACTGGAACTGACCTAAGGCCCAAGCCAACCCACTGGAAATTGCAGAGGAGAAAGATGGAGAACATTGGTGTCTTTGGTGACACCCCTGGGCTTCTAGAGTAGCCAGCCCTGCAGTTGCCCACCTTCAACTTCTTGTTAGATGATATAATCAACTTCCCATGGGTTAAGACACTTACAGCCAAAGCTTGAAAACAGCCTGTATGTTGTCCAGGGACCTGGCAGGAAACAGTGCCAGGCTCAGAAGCTGAGGCCAGCGGGAAGGTGTTCGTAGCCAGTGCTGTAAGGTTTGGCTTTCTCCTGTGCGGTTTGGTGAGATCTCAATAATTTAAGGGAGATAACAATTCTGTTTCTTGGTTGATCCTGGGTGAAGAATAGATTAGAAAATGGAGAGAATTGTGGCAGGAAGACCAGGTAGGAGATGGATGCAGCTGTAGTCAAGAGACTGTGAGAACTGCAACTACAGAGGGTGCAGTGGACACCAAAAGGAAGAGCTGAGGAACCTTGTCGAGGCTGAACCTAGGGGATTTAATAAGCTTAAATGTCACGTTTCCCCAGGGGGAGCGACGGGTAGCTAACTGTCTGCCAGCCCAGACCATTCACCATTCTTGGAAAATACCATCCACATTCACACCTCAATGCCTTTATTCCTGCAGTCTCTCTCCCATGGGAGTAAATTCCCATTCACATAATCCTACATGTAGCATTGCTGCTATGGGGAAATAAGATTCAGTTTACACCATTTGGACTTGCAGTACCTCGATCAGGAAAATAACCCCCAGGAGTGAGAACCACCTATACAAACTGCATTCAGGTGACCCTCCAAACCCTGCCACCCCTACCGCAACCCACGGTGGGTGTGTTAGGCGGAATTGCTTCCCATATATTGCTTAAAAACTTGTCCAAAGAATATAAAGCCGCAGTTTCACATTGGATCTATTTCTTGAAGACAAAGGCTAAGCTTCATTGTCGGCTCAGAAATGCACTTAAAACAATGCTTCTTGTGTTTCCCTTCCCAGCACTTATATTTCTTGCTTTTTGTAAATTACAGAACTCGATAAGAAAGGGGGGCGGGTATGAAAGGGGAGCATCTACTTTCTTCATACTGAAAACCCGCTTAGAATGATTTTCCTCCTCGATAACAGCTTTCATAAATGTTATTTCACTTGGGGCATCTCAAATTAAGCTGAATCATCCCTGCCTGATGATGGAGAGAGGGCCTCCGGCTGGTTGTCACTCGTCCCCAGTATCCGGTGTCATGCTAGGTTCTCAGTGAGCTCCACTGAGTGATGGAAAAGAGAAACGAAGGAAGGAGTGGACAGCTCGTTCATGGCAGAACCGGGAGTGCACCTGGCCCAGGTGTTTTCAGCTGGATGACTTAGCTGGCTGTGAGGCAGGAGGACGGGCTCTCCCCTAACTCACCACTTTATAGAAGCTGGACCAGAGGAGGTGACCTCTACCCATCCTCGGCCCACATGAGGAAGGAGAGCAGAGACTTAAAGGGACACTTAGGTTCTCTGGTGATGCTGGAAATGACCAGAAAAATTACCACTGATGAGGCACAGGAGGGCAAAAGACGCTTCTGGAGCACCTGAGCCTTGACCCCCAGCGACCCCTACTGCCCTGGCCGTGAACTCTGAACACCAGGCTCCCAGGCTAACCCATGAGGACTCCGATCTGAAAACTCACAGTTGATTGGGTGTAAAAGGGATAAAGCAGACCACAGTTCCACAGCCCCTTCTATGAGCCTGCACCATTCGAGGGTGCCGCGTGGGGTGTGCGTTCCTGTGGACTGACGCTTCAAAGCGAACATTCATTCAGAAGCAAAAGGCGGGATGTTCGTTTCAGGTGTGTGACCTTGCCCAGAGCCTCCGTAGGTAAACTGAGGCAGGAGAAGGAGTGGGCCCTGGATCTCCATCCCTTACCCAGGATGGGAATAGGGGGAAACATCTCCTGGATGGTTTTGATAAATTTAGGTTAACCATTGAGCTACACCAGAGGTGGGCAAACTACAGCCTGCGGCAAAATCCAGCTGTCCTGTGCTTTTTGTTAGCACTCGAGCTAAGAATGGTTTTTACAGACCAACATTTGCAATCGACTTGATGATAGGGCACGCCGAAGCCCAGTTAAAGGAAATGTGGCCCTCCGCAAAAAAGGATTCCAGCCTTTTCATTAGTAGACCTGTATTACCAGAAAAACATATTTAATTATTGTCATTATATTTTGAATTTCATCAATTAAAACGTGTCTGAAAACTTGTTTTCTCTTGTTGTACAAGGACAAAATTCTCCATTTTGCCTCTGGGCCCACAAAGCCTAAACTATTTACAGTCTGATCCTTTACAGGAAAAGGTGGCTGACCCCTGGGCTAGATCCATCCCACGCCCCGTGTGGTCCAGGCAACAGCAGCCTTAGCAGCGCCAGCATCCCCCAGGGCGTGTTAGAGTCTCAGGCCCCACCCAGACCTCCGGCGGCAGAATCCACATTTTGACAGGTTCCCTGAGGGATTCGTGGGCACATCATATTTGTTCTGTTTCTTGGTTGATCCTGGGTGAAGAATAGATTAGAAAATGGAGAGAATTGTGGCAGGAAGACCAGGTAGGAGATGGATGCAGCTGTAGTCAAGAGACTGTGAGAACTGCAACTACAGAGGGTGCAGTGGACACCAAAAGGAAGAGCTGAGGAACCTTGTCGAGGCTGAACCTAGGGGATTTAATAAGCTTAAATGTCACGTTTCCCCAGGGGGAGCGACGGGTAGCTAACTGTCTGCCAGCCCAGACCATTCACCATTCTTGGAAAATACCATCCACATTCACACCTCAATGCCTTTATTCCTGCAGTCTCTCTCCCATGGGAGTAAATTCCCATTCACATAATCCTACATGTAGCATTGCTGCTATGGGGAAATAAGATTCAGTTTACACCATTTGGACTTGCAGTACCTCGATCAGGAAAATAACCCCCAGGAGTGAGAACCACCTATACAAACTGCATTCAGGTGACCCTCCAAACCCTGCCACCCCTACCGCAACCCACGGGGGGTGTGTTAGGCGGAATTGCTTCCCATATATTGATTAAAAACTTGTCCAAAGAATATAAAGCCGCAGTTTCACATTGGATCTATTTCTTGAAGACAAAGGCTAAGCTTCATTGTCGGCTCAGAAATGCACTTAAAACAATGCTTCTTGTGTTTCCCTTCCCAGCACTTATATTTCTTGCTTTTTGTAAATTACAGAACTCGATAAGAAAGGGGGGCGGGTATGAAAGGGGAGCATCTACTTTCTTCATACTGAAAACCCGCTTAGAATGATTTTCCTCCTCGATAACAGCTTTCATAAATGTTATTTCACTTGGGGCATCTCAAATTAAGCTGAATCATCCCTGCCTGATGATGGAGAGAGGGCCTCCGGCTGGTTGTCACTCGTCCCCAGTATCCGGTGTCATGCTAGGTTCTCAGTGAGCTCCACTGAGTGATGGAAAAGAGAAACGAAGGAAGGAGTGGACAGCTCGTTCATGGCAGAACCGGGAGTGCACCTGGCCCAGGTGTTTTCAGCTGGATGACTTAGCTGGCTGTGAGGCAGGAGGACGGGCTCTCCCCTAACTCACCACTTTATAGAAGCTGGACCAGAGGAGGTGACCTCTACCCATCCTCGGCCCACATGAGGAAGGAGAGCAGAGACTAAAGGGACACTTAGGTTCTCTGGTGATGCTGGAAATGACCAGAAAAATTACCACTGATGAGGCACAGGAGGGCAAAAGACGCTTCTGGAGCACCTGAGCCTTGACCCCCAGCGACCCCTACTGCCCTGGCCGTGAACTCTGAACACCAGGCTCCCAGGCTAACCCATGAGGACTCCGATCTGAAAACTCACAGTTGATTGGGTGTAAAAGGGATAAAGCAGACCACAGTTCCACAGCCCCTTCTATGAGCCTGCACCATTCGAGGGTGCCGCGTGGGGTGTGCGTTCCTGTGGACTGACGCTTCAAAGCAAACATTCATTCAGAAGCAAAAGGCAGGATGTTCGTTTCAGGTGTGTGACCTTGCCCAGAGCCTCCGTAGGTAAACTGAGGCAGGAGAAGGAGTGGGCCCTGGATCTCCATCCCTTACCCAGGATGGGAATAGGGGGAAACATCTCCTGGATGGTTTTGATAAATTTAGGTTAACCATTGAGCTACACCAGAGGTGGGCAAACTACAGGCTGCGGCAAAGTCCAGCTGTCCTGTGCTTTTCGTTAGCACTCGAGCTAAGAATGGTTTTTACAGACCAACGTTTGCAATCGACTTGATGATAGGGCACGCCGAAACCCAGTTAAAGGAAATGTGGCCCTCCGCAAAAAAGGATTCCAGCCTTTTCATTAGTAGACCTGTATTACCAGAAAAACATATTTAATTATTGTCATTATATTTTGAATTTCATCAATTAAAACGTGTCTGAAAACTTGTTTTCTCTTGTTGTACAAGGACAAAATTCTCCATTTTGCCTCTGGGCCCACAAAGCCTAAACTATTTACAGTCTGATCCTTTACAGGAAAAGGTGGCTGACCCCTGGGCTAGATCCATCCCACGCCCCGTGTGGTCCAGGCAGCAGCTGCCTTAGCAGCGCCAGCATCCCCCAGGGCGTGTTAGAGTCTCAGGCCCCACCCAGACCTCCCGCGGCAGAATCCACATTTTGACAGGTCCCCTGAGGGATTCGTGGGCGCATCATATTTGAGAAGCACTGCGCCGTCCACGTCCACGTAGGAGTCTCACAGGAGCTGTTGATAGTTTCATTAGGTTAAAGGCTCGGGATGGGGGTGGAGGCTGGGAATGGGCGCCGCCAGCCACTGTGGGCCCCAGAGTGGAGGCCAGGCCTCCGGCACTGGGTGTGCTGCTCCTACAGGAAATGCCCCGACGCTGGGCATCAAAAGCCCGGCAGGCAGGAGGCCTGGAGCCCAGGTCCTGAGCCTAAAATGCGATCTTGTACGCTCTCTGGGGCCTCAGTTTTCCCACCTGCATAATGAAGGGGTTTGAAGAGCTGACATCAGAAATCCAGTACGGTTTGATCATACGCCTTGTTTTTTGTTTGTCTGTTTCTTTTGTTTTTGTTCGGGATGGTTTGACAGGCTGATTAGTCCCACAAACATGGTAGGTGATGGGAAATATAGGACAAGAGCTAAAGCAGCTTCAAGGGGAGGCCAGTGTGGTGAGATGTTGGACTCATGATGGTTCATTTTACATAGAGCAGATTCCGTTATGCTTTCTAGTTATAGGTATTTCTTCGCATAATAGGAGAAAGTGCTTAGGAACCGGATTTAAGGGCACCCTGTATCACGGGGCCCCGGGTGGCTGGGCGGCTTTCTGCCCAACTCCATGCAGTCCGAACGCTGGGACGATAGCACAGTCACTAGTTCAGCTTATCTTAATCACCTTCTTGGTGGCCGGCATTTATGAGGCACCAGGGATGCAACTTTGAAACACATCGGATGCAATCCCTGCCCTCACGGGGCTTACATTCCAGCGGGAGAGACAAATATGAAGGGAAAAGTTATAAGCAAAAAGGGAAAAGGTGGATGGACGTTCCAGCCTCTAAGCAAGTGCCAAGCCTTTGTGTCGGGAGGGAGCCTGGCTCATTTGAGAAACCACCACCAGAGCCAGAATGGCTGAGGATGGAGTGTGGGAGACAGGGAGGAGGGGAAGATGGGTCTGGGAGCCAGATTGCAAGAGGGGTCAGGTCACGCAGGGCCTCCTGGGCTGGCAAAGCTTGCAGTGGAGGGGGCGTTCAGCAGGAAGAGGATGCGATTTATGGTCTAAAGAGACCATCGGCTGACACGTGAGATTGGCAAGGAGTAAGACTCTTCAATCACTTCATGACCTGGGCACTTTTGAAGAGTACAGGCTTGTTATTTTGTAGACTGTCTCAAATTTGGGTTTGTCTGATGTTTCCCCGCGATCAGATTTGATTACACATTTTTGCAAGAATACCATGGCAGTGATGTTATGTCCTTCTCAGGGCATGGCATCAGGGTGTGCATTCCTGGTGACGTCCACTTTGATCACCTGGCTGAGGTGGGGTCTGCCAGGTTTCTATGCTGTAAACTATGGAACTGGTATTTTCTCCGTTTAATTAATAAGGCTCTTGTGGGGAGATGCTTTGAGGTTATGCAGACATCCTGTGTTCCTTCCGGAGGCTCTAGGGGAGGATCTCTTTCCTGCCTTTTCCAGCTTCTAGAGGCTGCCCGCCTTCCTTGGCTCCTGGCCCCTTCCTCCATCTTCTAAGCTGGTGATGTAGCATCTTTTCTCTCTGACTCTGCTTTCCTCTGCTTCTGTTGTCACGTCACTCTCTTGCTATATATATGACCACCCTGCCTCCCTGTTCTAAGGACTCTTGGGATTACATTCAGTCCACTGGGATAACCCAAGATAAACTTGCCATCTCAGGATCCTTAAATTAATCACATCTGCAAAATCCCTTCTACCATGTAAGGTAATGTATTCATAGGTTTCAGAGATTAGGATTTGGACATCTTTGGGAGTTCATTATTCAGCCTACCACATCCATCAGTACTATCTTGGGCAGCTGCATTAGTTAGGATAAATGTTTGCTACTATAACAGAGGATGAAAACAAAAGTGGCTTAAACACAAGAGAGCTATTGAATTCTCGCTCACAGACAAGTCCAGACGTGCAGCTGAGGGCCGGGATGGCACCTCTGTAGCATCAGGGACCCAGGCTGCTTCTATCTTGCTGGTTTCTTGTCCTCACCACATAGCTTCTGTCTCATGATCAGAGATGGCTGCTTCAACTCCTACCATCGTGTCTGAATTCCAGACAGCGGGAAAATGGAAAGAAGATGAGAAGAAGCACTTTTTCTTCCTTTAAAGGCAAACCCATATTTGGCGCACACATCAAGTTCATTCATACCCTGGCAGTCCCCAGGCTGTGCCCAGCTGCAGGGAACTCTGGGAAACTCTTTAGCTGGAGCCATGTGGCTAGCTAAAATGATATTACTGAGGAATAAGGGGAAACAAGTAGCAGTCTTGTAGCCAAGAGAGACAAGAGGGCACAGTGATGCCTTTTGACTGATTTGATGGCCAAGAGAGGACAGACCAAGCCAGGGGGTGGGAGGTGCATGCTGCGACTTTGGCAGAAAGGCTCGAGGTTAACGCTGAGTCGGACAGACAGGTGGAAACAGTGATGAAATTCCCTGGAATGAACCTGCTGCAGCCATATTGATACCAGCTCAGCATGGAGAGTGGAAAGCACGTGCAGTTTAGAGACAAATAAAACTGGACTTGTACTTGGTCTCTTCTACTCCCCAGATGCGTAAACTTCTCTGGGTCTCAGTTTTTAATAAATCAAGTGGGAATAATAAAACTGACCTTGGGGCTGCCATGAGGATTCAGTGAAACGTCCTAGCCCAAGACCTGGCACACAGTAAGTGCTCAAACGACAGAGTTAATTGCATTGTCCACACACTCCTCTATGGCCGTGGGCCGTTACCAGCTATATCTCAGCTCTTAGAGACAGACAGACACACGTGATGGGGCCCTTTAAGCGGAAGGCCTTCGAGAGATGGTAGGCTGATTTGGTTCTATCTGTTATCCTCCTATAATTTTTGTGTTTGGAAATTCGTTAAGAATTCATTTTGATGAATCCCAAATGCAGGCACCATGAAAAACAATTAGCATTAATAGCGTAAAAGAAGGAGATCAATAAATAGATTCATTTTTAAACTGTAATAATTTATTTGCTTCCTGACTTTTGGGAAATACTGCATCTTCGGGTGACACGTCGACCATTAAATAGCCGAACCGCACTGATTTATGGAAGGAGGTGGATACACAGCACACAGACCCCGCTCCCGGGTTGGCGGCACCTGCGCACAACCAGCAACTGCGGAAAGGAAGGGGGCAGCCCTTTTGATGAGACAATGCAACTGGCCAAAATGTTCATCGGGCATTTCTCATCCTTACACGCTTCCCGAATGCAGCACAGCAGATGGGAAAAATTAGGAAACTGGTGCACCAAAGACGGGGAGGGAAAATCTGGCATCCATCAGACAACGAGCACGGGGAGGCGGGGGGAAGAAAGAGCTATTTGAAGATGAGCTGGTGAGGCCGTAGATACAACACGTGCCGCTGCGGTGTCCGCCCCGGAGCAGGAAGGCACAGGAGGGAAAGCCTGGGTGAAGAAACGGGAGGCAGCTCTAGAGTGAGAGGAAGGGAAGGGGCAAAAGAAGCGGGGGTCCTTCGGCGTGGAGGGGGAGAAGGGAAATAGCAACATCCCTCACTCACCACTTGCTGCTGCTTCATCCTTTCTCACGATTGCCAGTGAACGACAGTGACCTTTTACTCCTCGTACGTAAGAAGCTGGAGCGGGCGCTCAGAGCCGAAGGAGGCGAGGGTTTGCTTAGTGAAAAGGGGCAACGGGATTGAAGGCAAAACCCTGCTCTTCTGCAGCCTCCTGTGGGATGTCATGGGGCCAGCCGTGGGGAGAGGGTGTGCGGGCTCTGCCTGGGAGGACAGTAGTACCACTGGGGCTCGGGAGTCGGGACAGCCCGATGGCATTGCCCGTGATGCCTGAAGGCCACCTGCCAGGCTGCTGGCTGAGCGGGCAGCAGGGCCAAGAGCAGCCTGGTTTGGCAGGCGGCTGCAGATGGCCAGGCCTGGGGTGGGAGCCAACACAGGTTACATTTTAAGGTGATAGTCATCTCTGACCTTTGGGACGTCCTGGGCCACCGGTCATCCATCTTAGAGCCGCTGACCAGCAACCTCTGGGCTATTTTTACGGCCAGCAAACATTGCCCATTGATTGAATTGATTGAAATCTGCAGCTGGTTCGTGGAGAAAGGACAGGGCCTCACAGCCCAAATGTGCAGCTTCTCCCCTCCCCCCCGAAGGGTGTGTGGAAACAGGGCACACACAGAGACACACACACGCCAAACACGCACATACCCCGCAAACACGCACACATACGCACAACCACAAACACAGATCCACGCTCGCCGCAGTTTTTCCAGGCAGATTTCCTGGCACGGTGCTCATTTCCCGTCGAAAGTCAAAGGGGTCTTCAGACGAATTCAGCTGAGAAAAAGCAGAGGGTGTTTAGTTCAGGGGGAGTCCACACAAACGCACACAGAGATCTACCAAAATGCTCCATCAGGAGCTTGAAAGGTGAAAAAACAAGCAAACAAAACCTATCTGGGATAAAAAACACGCCTGGTGAATTTGCCATGTGGCAGCTGGGCTAGCTGGGCACCGTTTCCCATCACTCCCTTTCCCGCCTGGTTAGGGTGGAACCTGGGCGAGGTCGGCGGGCGCAAGGGAAGCAGCGGCCGCGTGCGCCCTGGCGGGTTGATGCAGGCTCACGTGCCCGGCAGGCAGGACCGCAGCCTCCCCGGGCCCGCCGCCCAGGGCCCGGGGCACAGCTCCAGGTGCACGGCCTCTTCCCCGGCACGGCAGCCAGCGAGGACGGAGGCTGCAGAGGGAGAGGACGACACAGTTCCCACCTGTTCTTCGTGGGTCATCATAATCCTCTCATCTTGTAGTCCCGCCCGCGGGTCCTGGGACTTCAAAGGCGCGGGACCCAACCCAGAAGAGCCTGACCACCCGCTACAGTGCTGTGAGGTCAAATCACAGGACCCTCTCCATCATGCCTAGTGGTTGCAATTCTTTGACTGAGCCCTGACCCAAAAACATATCGTAAAGGGAAGACACTGACACAGTCACAAGGCCTTTGCTCCAGGAAGTGACCACGGCTGTCGCACTTAACGTTTCAGACGCATCAGCCTTGATGACTTCCTGGGCCTCTGGTCTGGGGTCGGGGGAGGTCGCAGCCGCGCCAGGCGTGTGCAGGCCCCCGCCTCTGCCTGGACGGATGCGCCGCGGCTCTGAGCATCCTGCCTGCCTGCGGGACCGTTTTCACACCTCCCGTCCCCGAACCTCCCCCCCCACCCCCATTCCCTCACTCTCCAAGCACAGGAGTGATTCAGTTCCGGAATGCTGCTCCCCCCGAGGCGCTCTGGGGAGCCGGACAGTGGGTTTGGGGAGCGGCACCTCTTTTCTGACTCAGAACCCACGTGGGGTGACAAGCGTGGGAAAAGGAAAGGACCCAAGTGGGGTGAGGAGGGGGACCCCCCAGACCTCTGAGGTGAAGCCAGGATGGTGTGCAGGTTCCTGTGAGGGCTTCTGCTAGCAAGCGCCTTTCCTCTCCTCCCTCCTCTCTGTCCCCTGATTGGGGCGGGGGGGCGGGGGGGGGGGCGAGGCAGGGCGGGTCCAGCCTTGTCTAGATCTGCATCCCCGTGGGAATCAGCTGCACGGCTCTCAGAAATGCACCCCAGTAGGTCCCAGTAGGTCGCACACGCTACCCTTGGGTCCCTGGAAACGACTTTTCTGTAGGAGCCATTAGTTCTGGATTGGAGGGGAAAAAAGAATCCCTGGTGGCCCGTTGCCTCTTCCTCCAGTCCCAGCCCACTCCCCTCAGAGAGTGGAGGGCCCTCCCCCCGGGTGTGGGGGGGATGGGGCCTGGGGAGCCCTGTGGCTGGAGAGGTTGAGGCTGGGTGCTTGCGGGGCTCGGTGCTCCCAGCGGGCGGGGACACGGCGGCTGCAGGGTGAGCACCGCGGACTGGCGAGAAGCGCTCTCGGTTTAAGCCCTTGATCTAACGCCAGGCTGAAGACAGGCTGCCGGGGATCCGCTCCTGCAAACAGACGGAACAAAAAGCGAAACCAAAAGTATAAATAAATAAATAAATAAATAAAATCAAAACAGAGTTTCAAGGGAATTTCATTAGTGAGAGATAAGGCGAATTGGCAGCAGGGAGCCCGGGCCGCCTGGCACTGGGCAGGGACCTGAGGGCACAGCAAGCAAAGGCCCCAGAACCTGCTGGGGGTGGCGAGTGCTGCACTTCTCCGAGCCGCTCCACCCCAGGGCTCAGTCCTGCTGAGCGCACAGGCCACCCCCCTGCTCTCCTGGGTGCTGTTCTCCGACTCTGAGGTGACCGGGGGCTTAGGAGCAAAACCATAGATCCTTGGAGCTGGACCGCTTCAAATGTGGACCCTCGTTCAAATTCCAGCTCTACCCTTTCTAGTCATTGTGACCTGGGGCATTAGGCACCGCGGCTGCCCTCAATGTTCCTTTCTGTACAATGGGCAGTATAATATTATCTCCGTGGTGCTTGTGAGAAACAGCCACGCTGACGTGCTAAATACCCGCCCTGCCCTGCCTGCTGCAGGGCTTTTCACTACTGACAATTTGGGTGGATAATCCTTTGCTGTAATTGCCCGGTTGAGAGCCAGAGCCCTGCAGAGATGAGGCCCCGCAGTTCTCCACAGGGTGGACCAGGGGGCAGAAGGCACTGCCCTCAACAATCGCTCTCTCCTACAAGCTGGGGGCCTTGGACAAGCCCTCTGGTCTCTGTGGTCCTGTTCCTTCGCCTGTACAAAGGGGAAATAACATACCCGCCACAAGTCTCCTAGAATCACGGGCTGATCTCAATGTAACAGTATTTATAAGTCAAGTGTTATTTGAAGGTGAGGCACTGTCACCGTTGGAATGGGGACCCCAGAGGTCAGGGATTTTGTCTGGCCCGTTCACTGTCGCACGAGGAGCTTAGGAAATGGGCTCTGCCTGAGGGAGCGAATATTCTGTGTGCTGCCGGGGTCCGTGAGCTGAGCCGCGCCCCGCGGCTCCTTGCAGCAGTGAGAGTCGATAACATTGATTTATCGTGACCCTTTGACCCCTGCAGCAGGGCTGTCACTGGGAGGTTGGTCTCAAACTGGAGAGTGCACGAATCTGCTGGGGGCTTGTCAGCATGGAGAGCACCAGGCGTTGGGCCCAGGGGGCCCAGGAACCTGCATTTGGACAGGGTTCCCTTCGCAAGCAGACTCGGCCGCATTGCCACCTGCACTGTCACCACGTCCAGGGGAGCAGTGGTTTCCTTAGCCCTAGAGCAGAGGTCCTCAGCCCGTGGAGGCCCTATTAGAACAGTTAGCAGCTTTCTGGATCTGCCCTGTCTGTGGCTGCAGGGCGGCAGGATGATGCCCCCGGGGTATCTGCACGGGCCGGGATCAGGCACCCCAGTGGCTGAGCAGACCTCCCAGCAGGCTCAGCCCCCCACCTCTCCCAAGGGCTGATGGGCACCAGTGTGGAGACCCCCAGCCCCTCCCGCAGGAGACGGGGCACCCCGACTCTGCACCCAGGGCCCAGCGCCATCCATGGCCTCTGTGGGGCTGTTCTGTGCCCAGGATTTGCTTTCTGATTTGCTTCATTTTGTTGTCTTGGTTTTGAAAAAAAGCCGAAGGAGGCCCCAGGGTTCCGGAGTGTGGGCTCTGCTTTTGGAGGACACAAAGAGAGGGGCTTGAGTCTGAGACCCTCAGACATAAACTGGGACCTAATGGCCCTGCGCAGCCTCTGTTGTTCCTGCTCTGATCATCTCCGCGAGGCAGGCTTTCCTGGGGTGTAGTAGGTCCTCAATAAATTCTGTTTTAAATGAAGCAGAATTCTGGAAGCTTGTAAGCAATATCTCAGCTTCCCCCAAGGCCCCAGTTGTATGTAAATCCTCACTGCAGCTTTAAACCTGCCTGGAAGCCACCTCTGACAGATTCTAAAGCACTCCCGAGACTCAGAAAGTTCCCGAAGCTCTCCTGAGCCTCCTTAGTTCTGCTTCTTAAGCAGAAACCTACAAGCTCCATGAAAACACAGCATGATAACCTCAATTTAAGAATCCTACTTTTTTTTTTTTTTTTTTTTTTTTGCTATTCAAAAGCCTTAGTTAAGCTAATCAGGGTTCTTAATAGCTTCCTTGGTTACTGTTTTGCCACAAGACTTACCCAGGGCTTGGAACAGCTGGCTCTGGAGCCCGCGGGGCCGGGGGGTGGGGGGGCGGGGGCGGGCAAACTCCTCTGCAGCTTGACCCGGGACTTCCAAGCTGCCTCGGGGCTCTGGGGAGATGAGCCACGGGAGGGTGGAGGTACAAGCTTCAGACTCACTGTTTTCCAGGCACCAAGGGTCCCTAACTGGCCTTTCCTCCAACACCCTTTTCTGCATGAAACTGCTCCTTTTACAGAGAGGAACCTCTTCTTTTTGTCCTTTCTACTTTATCATGTTCTTTGCTCATCAGCATTTCCACACGTTCCTGAAGCTTCACAAAATACAGAGGGTAGAAAAAGAGGATTCTCGGCTGGGGTGGGCGGTTGCCCCGTCACTCTCTGGTTCCTGTCGTCTCCATGGCAAAATGGAAGGGGTTAACAATGTGGGTTTGGTCCTGAAACTTGGGGGACCCGGGTGGGAGTGCCTGGGGTTTCAGTAAGAAAGCTCTTCCTGCTTCTCAGTCCCCGCTCTGTGTCCACCTAGAAAAGTGAAAGGGCGGCGGTCTGGATCTCAAACCTCCTGCCCTGCAGGTAAAGACTTCTAGCTCCATGCCATGGACTTGGCCTTGGCTCTACGGGTGGACCTGGGAGTAAGATCGGGGAGTGTTAGCTGGAGGGACAGAGACAGGGATGGAGCAAGGTCCACAGGCAGCTGCCAGCCCTGGAGACAAGACCCAGCAAGCAGGGCCAGCGTCGGGAAGCACACAGAGACCCGGGCTGGGCCTGACACTGAATTTTTACAGGTGAGCCAACTTATAAAGCACAGTTAGATGTCCCCAGGTGGGGCAGGTGGCCCAGTTGGGCTGGGATGGCAGCCATCTGGGCCCTGTGGTGTGAAGGTGACTATGGAGTGAAAGCTGACTTAGGTGGGCATGCACCCACTTCCTGCCCATCTCAGATGGGAATGGCGCCCCACTCCTGCCTTTGAGAGCGGGGCTGAATTTAGCTTCTAACAACAGACGAAGCACCTCAGTGGAAACCCGGAAAAACTAAAGCAGGTGACATCTCCGAAATTAAACCTCAGGTGGCACGGCTGTAAAGACCTCTAGGTATCATCTCACTGGACGTCAAAAACCAAGGCACGTGGGGACCAGTGTCTTATCCATCACAACACAGCTGACTAGTAGCCTCGGGGCTCTTTCTCCTCCATCACCGTTCCTCAGCTCTACCAACCCCGGTGCCCACTTTACATGACAAATATCTTGTAATGACCTCTTACCTATCTTGATATTAAGTTTATAGATAATATAACTTCCCTATATACATAATAAAAAATCAATATAATGCCCTACATGTAATATAAGGGAGAAATAAAAGGGAAGTAATTCATAAAGAAGTAGTTCAATAAATAGATACACAGGCACACCTACACCCGAAGCCCATCACCATGAATGCCACGCTGGCTACAAATGTAGACTGATAGAAATATATTGTACTGGTGACAAATACTTTTAGTGTTGTTATTGATTATGTGATTTTCTGAAATGGTAAACAACTCTTGGTGAAATTGAATCTCCCCTTTTTAGGGGAATTTTAGCCCAAGTTCCTTAGAAAACAGTATTGGGCAGGGCTAAAGGGGAGATGCTTTCTTTAGGAAGTGCAATCCCAGGGCAGCGAGAATAAAAGATGGAAGGCCATACAGGATGATGTGTTCCTGGGTTAGCCACTTCTTCAGTCACACTGCAGGCTGAATGAGTATGCTCAGCCCCATAGGAAGTTTCCAGATGGACCAGATGGAGAAGCCACACTTCAGAGCAGCCCATCAGGAAAAGGAGAGGAGCGAGAATCTTCATGCCTCTTGGCCAAAGTTGGCTCCATGAGGAGTTAACTCTCCTGCCCCTCTGGGTTACATCCTCTGGCCCTCAAGGCGACTGTACCCTCTTGAGTGTGGCCTTTGGTCTGACTCCAGAAGCACCAGAAATATCCCGAGACCCTGGGCACGTGGGCACAGGGCTGGTTGGCCTCGGGTGTGGCACACAATGTCCTGCAGAGAGTCAGGTGGACCAGGACGCCGAGGGCCTGGGAGGTGGGTGCAGCCCAGAGAATCTGAGGAGGTAAATAAGCCGCGTCTGATACAGTAGAGTGATTGCATTCCTGCAGGGTCGGTGAATCTTAAAACCTTAAAAAAAAAAAAAATCACTTTGTGTTCGTGCTTTTTTCTTTCTTTTTTTTTTTTTTTTTGAGTTATGTTTCAGGCTCAGACAATGTCAATGTTTGGTGGAACACTTGAAAGTTATGTAGAACACAGGACAAGTATGTGTGGTTAGGTAGATTACAGGGAAACGACAGCTGATGTTTATAAGATCCAGGCATTGTTCTAGGGGCTTTGTCCAGATTAATTCACTGAACGTGCACAGCAACCTTAGGAAATGGGGACGATTATTGATGAGGAAACTCAGGCCATCCTCTTAGCTCCAGCAGCCCCAGCCTCATCACCTCACCGCCAGTCGTGCCTCCTGCTGATCACGTGCCAATCGAAGCTCTCCCGCAAATGCCACCTCCCTCCCGCACGGGAGCAGTAGGTTGTTCTCCATGGACCTGTTCTCTTCACAGACACACAGCCTGATAGGGTCACCGCTCTGAGCTCCAGGTTTTCTACGGGCAGGCAGGACCGGGGATGGGGTGGGGTGTGATGGGAGGGGCTGTGTAGTAAAGGGATGGATGAAGGAAGAAGAGTTTGGACCTACTGCGTGAAATCCATTTCAATACACTCCTATATAGCAAAGCAGGCTGGCCCACTGGCCCAAGTCGTTGCTGAAGATTTTCAGGAGTTTTAACTGCTGTCGCCCAGATTCTGGCGGGGTAACAGAAAAAAAAAACTTTTGAAAGAGAGAAACCCAAACCCAAAAGCAAAGCAAACTTCTGTGTCTGTCTTCTTACAGCTCGGGCATTGCTCTTTGTGGCCAGAAGCCAGCTGGGTGTCACCAGGCCCACGGAGCCCCTGGTGTGCCGGTTGGACCCCATCTGAATCTCAGTTTCCAGGGCGCCTTTGAAACACAGCCGCTGCCAGAAACGTCTGGTGACTGTGGCCGCGCAGAGCCTGAGGGGGCGGTTTCTCCCCGCAGAGCTTCTGACAGACATCTGCACCGGGAAATCTAGCCCCCAGCCTCCTGGCAGGTGGTCTCAGATCCACCAAGCCCCCCCAGGCATGGGGCGCCCAGGCCACCGGGGACAAGGGGTGGAGGGGAAGCTGGAATCCCCACAGCTAACTCGAGAGCGCTTCTTGGGTGGAGGGGAGCCCAGCTGTATCCTGGGGCCAAAGCTGCCTTCCGTTTTCTCCACCAGCCGAGATGACATCTGAGACTGTCAGCCTCTCACTCACTCCTGGGATAAACAACACAATAATAATGACAACGGCCAGGCCTCAGCAGGGCACCTCCTATGTCCCGGATACCGTTCTCAGCGCTTTATGTATGTTAACCCTGGCAACAACCCTGTGAGGTGTGTGCGTTCTTTATCAGCTACCCCCATTTTGCAGATGGGAGATCTAAGGCATGATAAGTTTAAGTGATTTGTCCAGGCTCCTGCCATCCAGTAAGTGTCTCCTGGGCTTATGTTTCTCACCACTGGCCCTGGTGCCCCTCTGCTGCAATCCAAAGCAACACAGAGCCCCGGGACTCCGCTCCTGCCTGGCCACCAGCTCCCCTGCCACCCAGAGCCGGGGACGCCCAGCAGGGCATAGGCAGCCCAGGATCGAAGATCGCAGCCCTCTTCAAGTTGAGCCTCCTTTCAGGAGGCGGCTTCCATGCTCCCTCTCCCTACACCCTGGCCGGGCAGACGCTGCTGCTAGATCCCTGAGTCTCTCTCCCCGGCTCGAGCCAGACTGAGTCTCCGTCACAGGGCGGAGGCCAGAGCGGTCTGATTCTTCAAAATCACCTTGGTCCCCGGGCTGACTCCTTCTCTTCTGTTCCACTCGGGTCCTTTCAGCCTCCTGCTCTACCTCATCCCTCATCCCGGGCCTGGGCCCTTCACCCTCTACCTAGGGGGCCCCCGCTCCTCTTCCTCTTCTGGGCCTGGAGCTTCCATGATGCTCCACCTCCGTGCGCCCGGCCCTGGAACAGCAGACCTCCTGGCCTGGAATTTCCTGGGCACTGGATGTACAAGGTCAGAGATGAGATGGTGGACATAGCTAAAAAGCCCCACTATTGGTTCTCTTATTACGATGAGCAGCTATTAAATTTCATGCCCGCTCACGAGAGTGTTCATACTCTAGAACAGGAAAAAAGAGAAGAGAAACAAAAACCAGCGTAAGGAGAGTTTCCATTTGGAATCAGCTAGGTCACCATTTATTTGCACTTGAAATTCTGGAGTCAAAGGAATTCCAGGCTTCGCTGGCGACACTGAGGCGCCCCGATCCTGTTCACGGAGCTGCGGGCGCCCTCGGGCTCGGGGGGATCGGGGACCCCTCCCCGGAGCCGGCTCAGGCCCAGGCCGAGCTGGGGGCCGGCGCACATGTGGTCCACCCCGAGCTGCCCCCAGACCCTCGCGCTCCGCGCACCACTGCCCAGGAGCCAAGCGCCCAGCGGCCCTTTGTCACCCGCTACCCAATGTGCATTCTCCAGTGGGCACAGCGGGGACCCTGCCACGAGGGCCTCTGCCGGCGAGCCAGGGCCGAGTGGGGGATTACGACGGGCCGGGCCTGCCTGCAGCGGCAGATGGTAGCGCTTAGCGCTGAACTGCTCTCGGGTGCTTTGAACATCTTGAAAAGATCTCTTTAGAAGTTAAACTTGGCTTGGGAGCGACAATATGGTTCAGTCTGTGGCTTTGAAAAGGCCTCGGGGTGGGGTGAGGGGCGGAGGCTGTTTCATGTGCCCCCGGCCTCGCTTTGGCTCTTGTTCACGGAGCCCTGTTTTTCACGTGTCCCGCGGCCACAGCAGCTCCCGAATTTCGACTCCATTGTCTGGGAGTCGTGTCTGCCCAGTCTCCTCTTCTGCCGGAAGGGCCAGGCTGGCTGTCCTGGGCCATCCTTCGAGGGCACGTTTAGATGCCCGGGGCAGCTGGACAGACCCACGTCCTCAGGATACCCAGCGAGGCCGGGGCTGTGTGTTGCTGGCGCCTCTAGTTCAACCCACGGGGGGTTTGCTGGGCATCCAAACAGGCCTTTGGGTCCCAAATCTTTTGGCACCAGCCAGGACCAACTTACAGCTTCTTGAATCCTGGAGCCAATTGCACTGGAATAATACCCTCCAAATCCCTATCCTAGGCTTGTCCTTTTTAACGAATCCTTTGAGGGACAAAGAGTTTGATCATCTCTGTGCTCAGACAATACCTCCCCTCCCACCCCACAATTTTCCTGTCCTCAATTTGGTCACTCTAAACTCTTTCCGGAAGGACTCAAGCCTTTCCCCAAGGAAGTCACCCAGGAGCATCTTAGGGGTGGGGGGAGAGAGGACTTTAAATTGGTGGGAAAGAAACGTGATCCCCAGCCGGCCTGGCCACCGCCGTCTGCAGCTAGAAGCAGGCTCCATTGACCATTCATGAGATGTCAGGTGGGCTGCAGATGGGAACACGGTGTTATTGATTTTTACTAGCCTGCTAAAATTGAAAGGAAAAAAAAGACTCGCCTTAAAAGCTCCCGGTTAAGCTTTGTTTCCTAAATGATGATTCCAGGGCTGCGAGTTTGTCAAAGGCAAATTTAAAATGTCAGGGCTGCTGGAGATATAATAAAATGAAATCTTCTTACAGCCATTAACTTCAGAGAGGAGGGGATCTCTGCTCAGGCTCGGGGGCCCCGGGGAGGGGAGAGAGCCTCACGGGGGAGGGAGGGCAGAAGCCCAAGGAACAAAACGGCAGCCCCTTTGATAAGATTGGAGGTGAATCTAAAGAAATGAATTCCAACCGCTCTAAACTGACACCAGTTCCCTGTTGAAGCAATGACAGGGGATGCGGTCAGGGCACCTGATGGGCCCCATCGAGGGCAGTGACTTGGAAAATGGGGAAAATTTGGGGTCAGGTGGATGTGCTCTCAGGGGAAGAAGCTGAGGACGAGGAGGCCAGGTGTCACCCACCCACACCACCGCCATTACTTATTTAGGGGTCGCTTTCTCGGTTGCTCATCTTTCTGAGAGGGCACCTCTTTCCAGCCATGCCTCCCCCCACCCACCGCATCCTGGCACACTGAGGGCACAGTCAAGTCTGCGGAGGGATCTGCACCTCATTCAGCTTCCTGGGTCTGTGTGGTGCTTGGTGCCCTCTTGCTGATCGCGTGCCCTGGGTGGGTCATTTTCCTCCAAATCCTTGAACCTGGCAAAGCATCTCAGGAAAACTCCCTGTGAGTCCCCCCAAAGGGCGTGTGCTCACACGGTGGCCTGGGAGCGAGGGTGCTGGTCACCCTATCCTGCCGAGTGTGTGCGCACACATACGCCTGTGTGTGCCCGTGAAGGTCTTTATCTGCCTGCCACATTGAGGTGGGAATGCCGTTTGGCGGGTGCCGACTCCCTCCTGTGCTGCAGCATTGTAGAAAGTACATTGATTGATTGACTGATTGATTGACCTTTTTTGACATCAAAAGGGCATGGAGCTGTGAGCCATGAGCCCGGGGATGGGACCGATAGATCGACCAGCAGATGCCCACTGAGCGTCAGACAGCACGGGGCTGGGCACTAGGAGGGAGTCAGAGGCAAACGATACCCTCCCCGCCCCAGGCTTACAAAAGGTGTGCGCGGGTCATCCGTGTCTATCAGGTCCTGCAGTCACAGCACTTCCGAGGTAGACGGGGTCCTGGGACCCCTCGCCTGCCTTCTTACCTTGTGGACGACGAAACAGAGGCTCTGGGAGTTCAGCTGACTCATGTCAGGCGTCCCCGGTGTCCCGGATTCCACTCTGTGAGGCTGAGCAGCCAGACCAGTCCACTTCTCCTCAAAGACACGAGCTCGGCGCTCAAGTGGCTGACGGGCCCGGCGCAAGTTTGAGCTACCGGCCTTTAGGACTTCACTTCTATCAGATGGGGAGGGTGTCATTCACAGGTGCTGGGAAGCCCAGCAAAAGGGCCTTGGGAACCTCTTTCAATCCATCACAGGGGTGGGAGAGGCTTGGGTCCTACCTTATTACAGTGATTACACAACAGTTCCCTTTGCTGGCAATAACTAAACTCCAGGTGCTTTGTGGAGGACTCTTCACTCTCCATCTATCTGAGTTTATTTTGTAGAAGTTTGCGAATTTGATTTTAATTAATTATTAATTAATTAAGTGATTGATTGATTAATATTTTGGCTGCACTGTGCAGCCTGTGGGAGCTCAGTTCCCCGACCAGGGATTGAACCCAGGCCACGGCAGTGAAAGCGTGGAGTCCTAACCACTGGACCACCAGGGAACTCCCACTCTCCATCTGTTTTAATTCTCAGAACAGCATCATGAAGCAGGTACATATGAGGGCACTAAAGCACAGACAAGTGGCATGACTTGCCCCAGGACACACAGCGCCCGATGCCAGAATTTACACGCGGATGCCAATTCTGCGGGTCAGAGTATAACAAATTCAGCAACCCAGCAAAGGGTTTGTTTCTTTGCTTCCCGCTGACTGTATAGCGGTTATTTATTTATTGTTAAGAGCACTGGCTATCTCAAGGCTAATGTTAACATAGTATGTTCCAGCACCCCTTTATAGAGCCAAGGTTGGGTGATTGGGCCCATTCATTTCTAATGCATAACCCTGTTTCATGAAGGCTTGTCAGCCTCTTGCCAAGGCTCATAGGCGTGTGACCAGAGAAGCTATAATTAAGTCTGTGCCATAACACACAAAACAGAATGCTCAATGACCGGAATCATGTGGTCTGGGGAAATCTTTCCTCTCTACCCCCAGGAAAGACAACTGGCTTTTGAAGTAATTATTTTTTTTCCATTTTAGAAATTTAAAAAGTGAATTAAGATTTTAATTGCCTATTGTATGCCTTGCACACAATTTCAAGGTGATGATCAAATTCCTTTCTTCTCTGGTGATGAAATCTGTTCTTGGTCAAAGATGGTCAACTTACAGGTATCATGACAATCAGTCGGAAAGACACAAACAGTACCACGCACTGTACTCTTGTTTATTTAGCATTTCCCCCAGTTAGGTAGCGTGTGAGCCCTTGGTTTGTGATTGGGTGAGCTGTTCGTGGCAATGTCTTCAGGAATAATAGCATTTGGTTACCTAAAGAGAAATATCCATAGAGAGAGCCGAAGCGAGAGGTTAGTTGGTCTCTAGCAAACTGGGGAGTTTTACCCAGACTCCATTTTGAGGACAGGATTATGGAAGTGTTAGAATTTCCAGAACCACCTCTTCTACACCTTCCTCCGATCTACCCCCATCCCTGCCCCCTTTAATTAGGTTGATTGGTTTGTCCCTGACCGTAACCAAGGTAACCAGGGCCCTCCTGGTTCTTGTCTCCAATGAGAAGACGGACGCCCAGCAAGGGTTTAACTCAGAGGGGACCCTGGTGACCAGGGATGCAGAAGCTCCCTTCCCGGAGCTGCTGGGGCTGAGTGACAGCTGAAAGGCTGGCAGTGTCACTGGGAGACAGAAGAGGACCTGGCACTATGGATAGATTTTTATCAGTCTCCTGAATACTTCCAATTACAGGCATTAGTTCCGAGGCTTTGTTTAGCAATTGGTGCCACAGAAATTGGTTTTTGTCCATTGATTTACATGAATGCATATTGTAACTGGCTTCTCTGGATACATAATTTGTGTTATTGCTTTTGTTTCATGGAACTCTTTAGGGACTACGGGAGAATGAAAATATCACAGGAGGGGGCACTCTCCCCTTTCCTGATGAGTCTGGTTAGCTGTGGGAGACAACCAGATTCTCCTGGCGGGGGGTGGGAACAGGCAGGAGCCCCACCCAGGCTTCTCTCTCACCCTGGCCCCATGCTCAGGGCAGGCTTTCTCAACCTCTGCAGTATTGACATTTGGGACCAGATACTTCTTTGTCTGGGGCTGCCCTGTGCCTTGTAGGATGAAGAGCAGCATCCCTGGGCTCTGCACACTAGATGCCAGTAGCACCCCTCCGCCCAGATGTGACACCCAAAACTGTCTCTAGATATTGCCGAATGTCCCCAGAGGGCAAAATCACCTCTGGTTGAGAACCACTGGCTCAGGGTAAATAGGGACTCAAACAGACCCAGACTTGCTACAAGCCCTGGTATAGGACTTAGAATTTAGGCCTCCTTAGGGACTCGAAGGTGTATGGAGATTGGGGAGGAGGATGAAGCTGGATCAGAGTCACCTGCTGGGAGGAAAAAGCTCTCCCCAGAAAAAAATAAAATTGGCCAATCGCTCTATAAACCTCTCGGCAACTCAACACTTTACTTAGATTGTCTAATTTAATTTTTACAATGAACCTATGCAATTGGTACTCTCATTCTTCTCCTTTTCTGAATGAGGAAACTGAGGCAAAGGGAAGTTAAATAGTTTACTCAAGGTCAAAAAAGCTAATTAGGAGCAAAACTGGGATTTGAACCCAGGCCGACTTGGCACTTTCCGTTTCGACACTGGATTGTTTAAGACCCTGGAGAAAGCTGTGGCTCTCGGACCTCTGTTTCTACACGTGGCCCCTGCTAGCTCCCTGGGGGATCCTTTTATTGCATCTGCTGCAGCTGTTCCCGCTGCCAGAGGAGCGGCTGGCCAACCTCATTGCATGACAATGCTCAGAAAAAAGAAAAAAAAAAAAAAAAAAAGAACGGTCCTGCTTAGTGGCATGCAGACAGGGCAATGCTCACTCTCTCCAGTGGAGTACTGAGAGCCTCCCTGGGGTCCCTGGTTGGCCCTGACCCTCCCCACCCCCAGGCCCAGTTCCTTTCTTCTGCCTCATCAGGACTCCCTGTGAAAAGCGTGTCTTCGTCAAAAGATGCACTTAACCTCCCCCACTCGGGAGCCTTGTTTACTAAACAAAGCTGCTGCAGAGTCAGGGCCTCTGGGGAACAGGCTAGGTGGAAGGGCAGGGGTCAAGAAGCAGGGTCAAAGGGCTGAGACCCTGGGGAAAACAGGAGATTAAACATCTTCCTTTCAAATCGGGAGGTTTGGATAATTAATTGGACCCCAAACATGAAAGCCTTCCATGACTGTTCTGGGTGGTGGCCGTTCAGGTCCCGCAACCTCGTTCTCCCTGGCAGATCCTTTCGGGCAGCACCGGGCCTGAGTCAGACCAGCCTGATGGCCGAGTGGTCGCATGGTCTGGCCTGAGGGGACCTTTGTCAGCCGCTGTGCACACAGTCCTGTCCTGAATCCCCGCTCACGTGGAGGGCTGTCCCCTGGAGGGACTGCGCTGCCCAGGGCAGGGACCCTAGATCGACGCGGCTCTGGCAGGCATCGGTCTATTTGGAGCTTGGGGAGGGAGGAAGCAGCCAAGGGCTCACTTCCTTTACATGCTCTGGGCTGAGCCGAGGGTGACTTGGTCCCACTTTCAGACCCAGAAACAGCCCCATGAGTGTTCTGGCCTCGCGGTGCCTGGTGGGAGCCGAGGGACTACTTCTCCACGGCAAGGTCCGGAGAGATCTGTACCCTGAAGTCTTTGAAAATTCCTCTGCTACCCCTACCCTACCTCTGCTAAGCACAGCGAAGATGAGCGTCAAACAGCGCCATCCGCGCTGACGCTCACGGGCCGCTCCTGGAGGTCCTGCGTGACGCTGTGGAGCCATTTTGCGGATGAGAAGACGGAGGCTCCTTGTGAACGTGCCAGCAGAGCTGAGATTCAGTTTGGGGCTCGTGGCTGCACGGCTGTCCCTCTCTGTCTTCACCCTGGAGCGCAGGTGTCTGCAGGGCGAGCGGGCCGTGACTGCGGGGACGGGGGCAGGCTTGCAGGGCAGAGGGCTGGGTTTTCCAGTGGCTGGTCCTGCCTGATCCCTGCGCGGCTCCAGCTGGGCGTGGGGGCTGCGGAGCCAGGCCTGGACGTGGCCGTTCTGGGCAGGACTCCTCGGGTCGAGGGCCAGCTCCCATCAAGTCAGGAAGCCAGTTGGAAAGCCCCGAGAGGCTGGGGGCAGAACTGAGCTGCTGGGATTGGGCACAGAGGGCCCCCGGGGGACGCTAAGCTCTCCGCAGAGGGAGCAGACCCGCTGTCCCCGGCCAGAGTGGTCAGTGGTGGAGCCGAGAGTGAGGGACCAGGACCCAGGCCGGGTGGGGTTTGGGGGCGTCCAGAGCGGTCGGTCGTTAAGTGCCCTAGAAATGGCGCGTGAAGGGCTCTTAGGTTTCCCTTTCTTCTTCCTGAAGAATCAATCCTGAGCCTCTGCCTTTGTGTGTGTGACAGTCCTGCTGTGAAGTAGACTTAAGGAATCAAGTTTTTCTAAAATTCGATAAATCGTTATCCTGGCCTTCTCCCCACCCCCTCCAAAATCATTCATCTCCTGAAATACTTAGTGATGCGTGTGTTTCTGTGCACACGTAGCCTGAGGAGGGAGGGGGAGGGGGCAGAGGGGTCCCCGCACCTGTCCCGCCCCACCTCCTGTCACCTGCACTGCGGCAGCCCCAGGCAAGGGTCTGAGGGCGCGCTGGTGTGTTGAGGGCGAGTCTGGCTTATGGGTTGTGAGGTGGGCAGGCCGGGAGGAAGTAGGGACCCTTGGGTGGACTCAGTTCTTCCACAGTGAGAGTTTCCGCCTGGTTCCTCGGCCCTCGCTAGGCCTAGAAACTCTGGCACTCTCCAGAATTTTCCACCCCCTCCCCTTACCCCCCTGTACACACACACACACTCACCCGCGCTCTAGCACGTGACAGGGCAGAGCAGAACAGACTGCCCGTGTCCCCGGGCAAGGCCTGATTGATTTGCAGCTGCTGATCTGTTTAATGTCCCTTCTCCCCGAGCGCCCATCTCGGCGGCAGAGGTGCTACATTACCTCGCAGGCCTGGCTGCTAGCCACTGACTGCCCGCACCCCTGAGGACGCCTGGGGAGGTTACAGGTGCGACAGGCAAAATGAAAATCCACAGTTTTTAAATCTTTATGAACTGAGAATGTAAACCGGGAAAATGGATCTGGAGTTACTAACGGACAGGTGGTCCGACCAGCGCATCCATCCTCCGGGCGCTTGGCTGGGGGCCGTCCCGCTACAGCCGCTCCTGACCACGCGGCCCTCGCTTGGCCGTCCTTCCCTTCCCGCCGGTCAGAGGCAGGGAAACAGACGCAGGCGTGAGAAAAGGACCTGCGGATGACCTGCCGGAGGCCCAGCCCGCGTGCCCAGCTGAGGCCGCAGGAAGGTGCCGGCACGAGGGACAGCAATCGGCTCGGAGGAGGGATTCGGGCCCCGTGGGCCGGGCCAGGACTGTGACCCACAAGCGGCCGTCACGATCGGGAGAAGCAGAGAGCCCCGTCCCCGCCTCTGACGCCAAGCTAGACCCAGGCCCAAGCTGGGTCTTGAATATGCCTCCCCTGATGCAAAGGGGGCCGTATCCCAGCCAAGCACGTGCACTAGATCCAATAGCCTTGCTACTGGTGGGGGTGAGGGAGGGGCAGGGGCCACCCCTGGGGTCCTGACTGGTCCACAGGGGGGTGTACTGACCCTTCAGGGCCTGCAAGCGTGCCGGGACCTCTGCCATCCTCACGAGTCACCCAGCTCTTCTGTCCGCACCGTTTCATGCTGCTGCCGTTGCCTCCGCCCTGCGCTCCCTACCCGCTGGCTGCTGGCCCTTCCTCCACGGCATTGCTCCCCGTCGGACCTGCGGTGTATTTCACTCATTTGCTGCTCTAACACCTATCTCCCTACTAGGACGTAAGCTCCAGGAGGACAGGGGTTAGGGTCTCTCCTGTTCAGTGTGTTTTCCCCCTCAGCCACTGAAAAGGTGCCTGGGATGGAGTAGGTGAATAATAAATATTTTGTCGACTAAATGAATATCTCGGAGGTGTGAGGCTCTTGCTCAGTTTAACCCAGCGCTTCTGTCTCCATCTCCGAGAGGGACGGGGTCCCCCTTCCCATTGCTGACCTGAGCCTGCCAGGACCCCCCCTGCTTAGCTGCCGTGCGGTTCATGCTTCCCCCGCTCAGCCCGGCCTCATCCTCCAGCTCTGGCTGCATGACCATTCCCTGCCTGTTCCCACCTTTGCCTTCTCTCTTTTCTTCTAGGCCCAAGCCCACACATTTAGTAAAGAGACCCTCCTCCCTGCACAGCCCCATCCTTCAGCAAGTGGCCCAGCTCAGAACACTTGCACACAGCTGATGCTGAGCTGAAAGTTCCCTAAACGTCAGGATGGACTTTCTGTGCGACGGCATGAGCCACCTCTCATCCCAGGAAAACGGAAACAAGGTGACCAGGTCAGACCTCCCAGGATTAAGCTATGAAATCCACCCATGGTTGATCAGGCAGAGATAAACAGCTCTGAGAAGATGGAGCAACACAAAATAGGTATCAACAAATGTTAGTTTCCTCCCTTTCCTTTCTTTTCATTTTTTCACCACACAGTCTGGGGCTTTTGTCAATCAAATGATGTAACAGACAGGATGACCTAGGTCAAGCTGCAGTAACAAAAAAGGGTCATTTCTACAATATGCTGCTGTAATGAAGATTTATTTCTTTTTCACGCTATACGTGGCCCGCGGCTGGGGGCTTTGTTCCACTTCTCTTTGCTCTACGATGCTGGTAGAAGAGGCCCATCTTTAACATCCCCCGCTGTAGACAGAGAGCACGTCACAGACTGACATTCACTTAAATCTCCTGCCCGGAGGTGACACCTATACTCCCACTCACTCTTCATTGGCCTGAAAAGTCTCACAGCCACACCTAACTTCAGTGGAGCAAGAAGAGCAGTCCTCCTATGTTCTGGGGGCGAGGGCAGGGCAGGGGGGCAGAAATACTAGGTGGGTAACACTAAGGACTCCCACAGGTGAGAAGCCTCCTTCTGAAAGAGCAGGTGCACCTGACCGCTGCCAACACTCTTCCTGCATGAAGACCTCGGGCGTTCCTGTCTCTGTCATTAGGCCAGACCCGTTGGGGAGTCCCAGCTAACGGCTCAGATGCCGCCTGAGCCCCTCGACACCCACCTGCTCTGAATGCAGCCCTGGTTCTTTGCAGCTGCCTGACAGCCACAGGGCCATAGGACTGCATCTGGATTGTTCATGTTGGATGGATTTGCTCCACAGATCCTTTCATGCACCCCCTGCCCTGGTCCCCTGTCCACTCGCCTTCAGCCCAGAGCCCAGCTAAAGGGTGCTGCTGCCCTGTTGAGTGAAGGGGAGGGCAGGAGGCCCGGGCTGCAGACCTCGTGCCAACTTCCTCAGCACTCGGGCCACAAAGAGCTGATTCTGATTGTACTGTCAGGGATCTGGCTTCCGAAGCTCAGGCCACAGAGAAGGCAGAGGGTGCCTTCCAAGTGTCAGACTTGGTTTTTGGGCTTTGCCTCTTTTTCTCTTTGTTAAAAAACAGATGGCTGGTATGGTGCATTTCAGTAATACCTGTATCCATACATCAAGCTCTCTGGTCCTCCTATCTTTTTTTCCCAGTTTTTTGTGGTAGGCGGGCCTCTCACTGTTGCGGCCTCTCCCGACGCGGAGCACAGGCTCCGGATGCACAGGCTCAGCGGCCATGGCTCACGGGCCCAGCCGCCCCGCGGCATGTGGGATCTTCCCGGACCGGGGCACGAACCCGTGTCCCCTGCATCGGCAGGTGGATTCTCAACCACTGCGCCACCAGGGAAGCCCTTATTCCCAGTTTTGTTGAGCTATAATTGACATAAAACATTGCATTAGTTTAAGGGGTACAACATGATTTGATATACATATATACTGCAAAATGATCCCCACAATAAGTTTAGTCAACATACATCACCTCACATAGTTACAATTTTTTTTTATGATGAGAACATTTAAGATCTACTCTCTTTGTAGTATAGTCTGAAGTTGGAGAGCCTGATTCCTCCAGCTCCGTTTTTCTTTCTCAAGATTGCTTTGGCTATTCGGGGTCTTTTGTGTTTCCATACAAATTGTAAAATCTTTTGTTCTAATTCTGTGAAGAATGCCCTTAGTAATTTAATAAGGATTGCATTGAATCTGTAGATTGCTTAGGGTAGTATAGTCATTTTCACAATATTGATTCTTCCCATCTAAGAACATGGTATATCTCCCCATCTGTTTGTGTCATCTTTGATTTCTCTCCTCAGTGTTTTATAGTTTTATGAATACAGGTCTTTTGCCTCCTTAGGTAGGTTTATTCCTAGGTATTTTATTCTTTTTGTTGCAGTGGTAAATGGGAGTGTTTCAGTATGCTATTGGCACAAAAACAGAATTATAAACCAATGGTACAAGATAGAAAGCCCAGAGATAAACCCATGCACCTACGGTCACCTAATCTATGACAAAGGAGGCAAGAACATACAATGGAGAAAAGACAGTCTCTTCAATAAGTGGTGCTGGGAAAACTGGACAGCTACATGTAAAAGAATGAAACTAGAACACTACCTAACACCATGCCCACCTCAAAATGGATTAAAGACCTAAATGTAAGACTGGACACTATAAAACTTTTAGAGGAAAACATAGGAAAAACACTCTTTGATCTTTTTTGATCCACCTCCTAGAGTAATGAAAATGAAAACAAACAAATGGGACCTAATTAGACTTAAAAGCTTTTGCACAGCAAAGGAAACCATAAACAAGACAAAAAGACAACCCTCAGAATGGGAGAAAATATTTGCAAA
>NC_041232.1:70626141-70638845 GCF_002837175.3 Physeter macrocephalus
TATTCCCTGCACCCATACATCAACCCCTCTGGCCCTCCTATCTTTTTTTCCCAGTTTTTTTTTTTTTTTTTTTTTCGCGGTACGCGGGTCTCTCACTGCTGTGGCCTCTCCCGTTGCGGAGCACAGGCTCTGGACGTGCAGGCTCAGCGGCCATGGCTCACGGGCCCAGCCGCCCCGCGGCATGTGGGATCTTCCCGGACCGGGGCACGAACCCGTGTCCCCTGCATCGGCAGGTGGATTCTCAACCACTGCGCCACCAGGGAAGCCCTTATTCCCAGTTTTGTTGAGCTATAATTGACATAAAACATTGCATTAGTTTAAGGGGTACAACATGATTTGATATACATATATACTGCAAAATGATCCCCACAATAAGTTTAGTCAACATACATCACCTCACATAGTTACAATTTTTTTTTATGATGAGAACATTTAAGATCTACTCTCTTTGTAGTATAGTCTGAAGTTGGAGAGCCTGATTCCTCCAGCTCCGTTTTTCTTTCTCAAGATTGCTTTGGCTATTCGGGGTCTTTTGTGTTTCCATACAAATTGTAAAATCTTTTGTTCTAATTCTGTGAAGAATGCCCTTAGTAATTTAATAAGGATTGCATTGAATCTGTAGATTGCTTAGGGTAGTATAGTCATTTTCACAATATTGATTCTTCCCATCTAAGAACATGGTATATCTCCCCATCTGTTTGTGTCATCTTTGATTTCTCTCCTCAGTGTTTTATAGTTTTATGAATACAGGTCTTTTGCCTCCTTAGGTAGGTTTATTCCTAGGTATTTTATTCTTTTTGTTGCAGTGGTAAATGGGAGTGTTTCAGTATGCTATTGGCACAAAAACAGAATTATAAACCAATGGTACAAGATAGAAAGCCCAGAGATAAACCCATGCACCTACGGTCACCTAATCTATGACAAAGGAGGCAAGAACATACAATGGAGAAAAGACAGTCTCTTCAATAAGTGGTGCTGGGAAAACTGGACAGCTACATGTAAAAGAATGAAACTAGAACACTACCTAACACCATGCCCACCTCAAAATGGATTAAAGACCTAAATGTAAGACTGGACACTATAAAACTTTTAGAGGAAAACATAGGAAAAACACTCTTTGATCTTTTTTGATCCACCTCCTAGAGTAATGAAAATGAAAACAAACAAATGGGACCTAATTAGACTTAAAAGCTTTTGCACAGCAAAGGAAACCATAAACAAGACAAAAAGACAACCCTCAGAATGGGAGAAAATATTTGCAAATGAAGCAATGGGCAAAGGATTAATCTCCAAAATATAAAAACAGCAATCCTAAGGTGTTTCTCCATCCACCTCTCACCCTTTCACTCTTCAAAATTACTCATTTAGGACTTTGCCATTCCCTTCAAACTTTCAAACTCTTCTACCCTTGCGTCCCCCCTCACTCTTGGCAGTGTTTCTCAATCATGTTATTCTGGAGGTAATCATGTCATTTGAAATAATGTTCAAGTCTCAGGTAATTCCTGAATAAACATTTATTTAAGCTATAGCTTAGGGTCCATTATCAGTAAACTGTAAATATTATAACCAAAAAGATTGGAATCGCTCTTTTGAATCAGAAAAAAAAGGGGTGTAGAGTGGGGAGAAGGAAACAAAAAAGAAGAGAGAGAGAGAGAAAAAGAAATGGCTGCGGGCCACAGAAGGCTTTGGATATGTCAACCTTCTTTCAAATCAACCTTTTAATGAGTGAAGTGAGAAAAGAGCATATGGAAAGAAAAGGATGTGCAGTATAATCAAGGCAAATGTGTCTTCTTGGCAAATGTTTTTTCTAAGTTGTCAGTGATACAAAAACCTCTATGGAGTCGGTTTCCTCATAAGAGTTCTGGTGGCCTTGAACCACTTAGCATTTCAAAATGCAGCCAGAAGGAAGCTCCATAGGTGATGTTAGATTTCTGGACATTTGTGCCAGAGTCACCGTGTCAAGCAGGCAATAAATGGTTTAAAATTTTTCAATAGAACATTACTCCTTCCCAACACAAAAATATTCATGGCAGATTTTGTTTTCTTAGTGTATAAATGTTCAATGTGACACTTTCCCTCCTTTTTTCTTCAGCTACGTGACAGAAAAGGTACCAAAATGGCACACAGAATTGCCGTGGATGCGTCAGTTGATCTGGAATCTTAGAAAGGATAACTTTTAAAAAACCAAACAGTTGTATTGAGACTTTTTACAGAACAATTCACCCATTTAAAGTGTACAATTCAGTGGCTTTTAGTATGTTCACAGAGTTGTGCTTCCATCACCACAATCAATTTTAGAATATTTTCATTATCCCAAAAAGAAGCCCCACATTTCTTGGCCATCGCTCCCCAACCTCCCCATCTCCCCCAGCCCTAGGAAGCCACAAATCTACTTTCTGTTGCTATAGGTTTAGCTATTCTGGGCATTTTGTATGAGCAGAATTGTAGTCCTTTGTGACTGATTTCTTGCGTTTCGCACAGTGTTCTTGGGGCTCATCCATGGTGCAGTGTGGATCAGTATTTTAATTTTTTTAAATGACAAATAATATTCCATTGTATAGACAAAAGGCAATTTAAAAATTAGTTCAAAAACCTAAATATGTGACTCAGGAGGAAAGGCATCATAATAGGTGAAGAAAAGAAACACACGGATATTTTAATACTGACCTGAAGTCTTCCAGGTGTGGGCTGACCTGAAAGGATTATATACCCTCTAGAAGGGAACTGTGGTACATTTTTAAAAAGCATTTGGGTCAGTTGTTGATAAAAATCAGGGGTAAGGTTATGTAAGAAGGAACCACAAAGTTTTTTGAATACCATGTTTTATAAATATGTTTCATGCATTTATTTATTTGGAGAGGAAAATGGAAATATACATTTGTTTCAAGACTAGTCATTAATGTTCTTGGGACCATGTGGTTGAACACAATATAACTCCACCAGCCCCCAGGAGAAGCATACCCTCGTGTAACAGGGAAAGGTCTTTGGGGTCTCTGAAGCCATAAACCTGAAGCTACAAAGGGAGGGCAAATCCACAGTCTCCACACAGATGCTGCTGTCCCGGCCATTGGCACTCTGCTGGCCAAGTGCTAGCTGACATCCAGCTCCTCCAGCTGCACAGGATGTCTGTGCCCGTCAGGGGTGTATTTAATGACCATGTTCTCAGGCCCAGCTCAGAGCCGAAAGATTAGAGGCTCGGAGAAGTGATAGGTGCTGATGAAGCAGCTGCCCTCGAACTTTTGCTAAGGATGGTAATTGTGCTTGACTGCAACAGTGGCCTCAGTTCTTCGTACCCTTTGCCACGCGTGCGTTTGAGTCCCTTCCCTGACCCGCCCCACCCTTTAACGCTGGGCTCAGCCACGTAACTTGCTTTGGCCAGTGGGATGTCACCAAACACAGGCGCAAGCCAGCTGAACTGCCTGGAGGAGCCCGGCTAAGATCAGCGGACGACCAGCCAGCACCCTGACATGTGAGGCATTAGCAGCTCGGCAGAGCCCCAGAGCTGGCCCTCAGCTGACTGCAGACACTTGAACGTGAGCAAGCGTTACTGCTGCGTGTGATTGAAGCCTTGGGTTGTGTGTTACTGGCATATGACAGTGATCAGTAATCGACATAGGACCTTCACGAAATCAGGTTTAAATTCACGGACTAGCTCCTGTTTTTACTAGTAAACAGAACTTCCACACTCTTCTGGCCTCATGCTTCTCACCCCCAGGTTTCTGATTTTCTCAGACCTCATCTAACATTCTGGTTTCTCACATGTTCCTGCCACATAACCTTTCCCTGCCCTTCCCTCCCATTTTATACACCAGCGGTTCATTATACTAATTGTCCTTTGCCATCTCTCGTTCCTTCGTTATACAATGTGAACAAGACACCAAGAAGATGAAAACACAGAAGTCGGTGAATTGACTGTTCAACTGGAAGATTGAGATATAGAATGAATGAATGAACTAGAAAATGGAAAACATTGATTGTTTTACATTTTCATCTGCCCCACGTTCATCATAGATGCCCTCACATTGTGGCAGGACAATTATTAACCTGTCTTAACTACACCAGGAGAACTTTTCAGTGGTTGCTTTCATTAAAGGGTATTAATATGAGTTGCACAGGCTAGAGCAGGAACAAAGAAGGAGAGAAAGAGGGAAAGTGTGGCTTCCTGGTCGACTGGCTTTTTTTTTGCTTTTTGCAAATGAAACAGTAAATACAGGGGATATGCACTCAGATGTGGACTGTCATGAGCTGTGATGGCTGCCTTGAATGAGAGCGACATTTTCTAGGTAACCTTGTGCCCTATGTTCTGAAAAGAAGGACAGGAACAAGAGCCTGAACACAGTAAACAGAAAATGAAAGAAGGGGAAGGAAGTGGTTGTGACAGAGATGTGAGAAAAAGGAAAACTGAGGAACAGCCATCTGAGCCCCTTGTTCTGAAGGAGGGGTGAATACACCTTTGGTGATCTGGCCAGGCTCACTCTGTCTCCCTGAGATGTCTTTGCCTAGTCATGGCTGGTAGAAACTAGGACAGTTGAGAAACGTAGAATTGGGGCTCAGAAGTGTTGGTTAGCCCCGGGTGTGCACACATGTGATGCCAAGAGCTGTGAAGTTCCTCGCCTGCCCGATCCAGGCAGGGAAGCAGAGACTACTGGGGAAGGGAGAGAGAGAGAGAGAGAGAGAGAGAGAGAGAGAGAGAGAGAGAGAAAGAGAGAGCGAGAGAGAGAGAGAGAGAGAGAGAGAGAGAGGGAGAGGAATGAGGCAGATGTGAGGCAAGAGGCAGAGGGGAGAAAGCGTGAGTGCTGGAGGGTTCCTGCCTGGGCTCTTTTTTTCTTTTTTTTTTTTTCATTCTGCATATCATCTTTATTTTTTAAATTTTTATTTAAAAAATTTTTAATTTTTATACAATTTTTAAAGGTTACACTCCATTTACAGTTATTACAAAATATTGGTTATATTCCCGTGTTGTACATCCTTGTAACCTTACACCTAATAGTTTGTACCTTCCACTCCTCCACCCCTATAGAGCCTCTCCCTCCCACTGATAACCACTAGTTTGTTCTCTACATCAGTGAGTCTGCTGCTTTTTGTTATATTCACTAGTTTGTTATATTTGCTAGATTCCACATATAAGTGATATCTTACAGTATTTGTCTCTCTCTGTCTGACTTATTTCACTTAGCATAATGCCCTCCAAGTCCATCCATGTTGTTGCAAATGGCAAAGTTTCGTTCTTTTTTATGGCTGAGTAGTATTCCTTTGGAGATATATATATCTCACATCTTCTTTATTCATTTATCTGTTGATGGACACTTAGGTTGTTTCCATATCTTAGCAATTGTAAATAATGCTGCGATGAACATTGGGGTGCATGTATCTTTTAGAATTAGTGTGTTTGTTCTTTTCAGATATATACCCAGGAGTGGAATATTCTGATTCTGGCCCCTCAGGGAAGGGACATGTCCATCCTTGGGTTCTGAGAGATACCCTTTATCCTTGTAATTACCCCTCCCCCATGCTTAAGCTTATTTGAGTTGTTTCCTATCACAACTAAAAGACCTTAACTAAGAGAAATCATAGTCTGAGACTGGGAATGGGGAAATAATCCTTAGTCTAGTTTTCTATTTCACTCTCTCTCTCGGTTTTTTTCTTCTGTCTCCAACTCCAACTTTAGTGCTCAATTCACCGAGATCCTCTCTCCCCAGTGCTAATTCTTGCAACTTCTCTATTATTCCTTGGGCCTCTTTTATCCTTTTCTAATTTGCTACCCACCCATGTGTGTTAGATGGCAACAGTGTACCAGACCCTGGTCGAGCTTCCTGGTTGTTGAATGGGCAGTATTCCTCAGAATTGGAATCTATTGTATTGGAGGAAGGAAATGTCATGTTGATTTAGTAAAAATAAAATGAGTCAAGACAGTCCGTTTAGGAAGGAATGTGGGGTCGATGTGAGCTGATGCCAGTAGAGGTGGGAAATGTTGACGTGTAAAATGTTTTGCATTATCCCAAGTGAAGGATTAAGGGGAACTGAGGACACTAGTAGCGTTTGATCAAGTAGAGGTAAATTTGGGTGAAGGCTAAACTCCCCATGTACCACCCACATTGCCAATTGGCAATGAGGTTCTAACCTGAAGATAATGATCCTGTGAGGAAACTCACATGCAAATGAAGTAAAGGGTAACTAGGGTAACTAGAGGCAAAGCAACACGTGGTCCCACCACCTCCACCTGGAGGGCAGGGCTGGAGAAGAGGGGGTGAGCATTCCGTGCAGCAAAGACGAGGGAGAGAAGCCTGAGTTATGCAAATAAAGGTTAAAAACCCGTGTGCTAGAGAGACAGACAAGAAAGGCACAAACACATAAACAAGAGAAAAATCTGCTAGTTTAGCTCTTGGTGGATAGTTAAAACAGGGCAATGAGAATATGACAGGCTGGCCGTTTGAGATGAGGTGGGTGAGATATCTGAATTAGTTAAATAAAATTATGAATAAACTTAGTTTTATTTACACTAAAAAAATTATTTCTTGGGCTTTTCCTGCATCACCAGGAGCTCTGCCTCATGGCTAAGTTTGAGAACCACTGCAGCAGGGGCTATAAAGAAATGCAAGACCAAATCCAGTTGCCACCCATGGCATCACCCATCTCCTGGAGGGACAATAGGAAAGCTTGTAGAAGTGCTCATTGAACAGGGGGCAGAATGCTTTCAATAGATTTCTCTGAACACTCCTTCTCTAAATGGTTTCTCCAAACCTCCTTAGCCACACCTTTTCTCATTGAGCCAGTACAATTTCATACTTGTTGGAACTAATCCCTTGATTCTACGGGTATAGTTGGGGACCTCTGCCAGTAAGTCCTAACTGTCACCTGACAATCAAACCTCCTTCTTCCCTAGGCATGTGGACACATTCTTTGCTTTACCCCTGTCTCCAAATCCACCAAGCCACAGGGGCAGGAGGGTAGGGGCAGAACTGGAATCTCACATTTGCTTAATATTAGTTAACTCTAAGCCCAGTAAAAAATGGAAAATGACTTCTAGGAGTCAGGCAATTAAAGAAATTCAGAATGATTTTGGGGAGGTTTTGGAGTCCTTGTCACTCCATCCTCACCTGGAAAGCCAGCGCTGGGAAGAGAGATTGGGGGCTGGAAGGGCATCCTTAGACGGGCACATGGGAAGAAACTGGGGCCCTGTGTCCCCACTGCCGGGTCAGAGAGAAACAGCCAAACCCCCAAGGTCTCCTTTACCCTCCGCTGCTGGGGGAGGGCAGGGGGGAGGGGGTGGCAGTCAGACCTTCCTCCATGTTCACATGGCTGTGGGGTGATCTAGGGGCAATGGAAAGTTTCCTCAGAGCTGAAAACACCCTGCTTCAGAGAAAACAGACCCAAAGGGGTCCTCCCAGGCCCTTTGGCTCCGATGCCCTGGGTCCTGAAGGTTCACAGGTCCTGGCTGCTCAAAGTGTGGTCTTAAACCCACAGCCTCGTCCTCTCCTGGGAGCTTGACAGCAATGAGGAAACTTATCAGACCTCACTCTGGACCTAATGCAGAGAAGCTACATTTTAGGCGATCCTAAAATTCCACCGGGGATCCACATGCACGTGAGAGTTTAAGAAGCACTTGCGTAGGCGGTGGATGACCCCAGTGCTAGGTGACATTCCCAATGTGAAGGAAACGGAGTTTTCCAGACAGTTTATCCCTCACACAGCATGCACGACAGAGTCCCTAGTCCATTAGGGACCCCCAGATCATCTATCTGCCTGTGACCACCTCGCCTGCCCGCCTCCCATCACTGTGGTTCCCAAAGCCCCCAGCCAGCCCACTGTCCATGGAGTCGGTTCCATCTTTGTTCCTCAGCCTTCTACTGCTTCACCTTCTTGTCTCCTATTTTGTCTTCCCATCAAGTTGATTATATTTACTTTCCCAGAAATGTAGCCATTTGTGAATGATGAAAGTTTAAAAATGGTAGGAAGGGGAAAAGGAAGAGAAAGTAACCCAGATCCATGACTTAGTCTATCACTGTTTTAGCCGTGTTACCTTGGGTCAGGTGTGGTGAGGCCAGATGCAGATCAAAGAGAGAGAAACCGGAAAGAGTTTTATGGTTTGGTTACTCCCAGCTCCCTGGGGGTGGGGTATGGAGTCCACCACAGGGAAACCCTCAGGGGAAGCCCTGGGGTCTGTTGCAAGTCAGACAGAGGGAGGGCAGCTGTGGGGGAGGAACTTTACTGTAGTTTCCCGGGGAAGGAATGGGCAAGGCAGGGTAAACAGGTTTAGAGTTGGCTAGTTTGTATCCTTCCAGCAGGCTCTGGGGCACAGGGGCTGGCCCTGGGGGGATTAAAGCAGGTGTATAGTAGCCTGGACTATAAGACCCGGTGAGGAAGGTGGCTGCACGTGTGGATTTAACTGACTGCTCAAGAAGGGAAACTGACCAGCCTCTAGTCAGGACCTCAAAACTGGGTCAAGGCAGTATTTTTTTGTTTTTAATATATTTATTCATTTTATTTATTTATTTTTGGTGCGTTGGGTCTTCGTTGCTGGGCGCGGGCTTTCTCTAGTTGCAGCGAGTAGGGGCTGCTCTTCGTTGAGGTGCGCGGGCTTCTCATTGCGGTGGCTTCTCTTGTTGCGGAGCACAGGCTCTAGGTGCGTGGGCTTCAGTAGTTGCGGCGCGCAGGCTCAGTAGTTGTGGCTCGCGGGCTCTAGAGCGCAGGCTCAGTAGTTGTGGCGCACGGGCTCAGTTGCTTCGCGACATGTGGGATCTTCCCGGACGAGGGCTCGAACCCGTGTCCCCTGAATTGGGAGGAGGATTCTTAACCACTGCGCCACCAGGGAAGCCCAAGGCAGTATTTTTAAAAACTACGTTACAGTTAGTCCCTACATCAGGTGCATTCCCATGTTGTTTCACCTAATCTTAACACATACGTAATATTGTTCCCATGTGTCCTAGTTATCTATCTCCAAACTTGGTGTCATAAACAACGACCATTTGTGATGCTCATAGATTCTGTGGGACAGGAAGCTGCGAGGATGTTTCTTCGCTACACCATGACGTTGGGTTCTCAGCTAGGTAGACTCAAATGGCTGGAAATGACTCAAACAGGTGGGCTGGAGGAGCCAGGACTGGAGGATCCATTTACAAGTTGGCCATCGGCCCGGCTGACGGACAGTCTTAGTTGGGACTGTCAACCAGAGTGCTGACATGTGGCGCCCCCAGCACGGTGGTCTCAGGGCAGTCCAACTTCCGGCGTAGAGGTTGAGGGCTCCAAGAACGAGTGCCCCGGACAACCAAGGTGGAAGCTGTATGTCCTTAATACCTAGCCTCAGAGTCACCTAGTGTCATTTCCGTCCCAGTGCTTTGGTCAGAGCAGTCACAAGCCACCTTCCCCAAGCACAGATTCAAGAGTGAGGACCTAGATTCCATCCCTCCAAGGACGGATGTCCAAGACTTTGTGACCTGATTTAAAACCGCCACACCGTATTACAGAAGATGGATGTCCAAGGAGGTCAGGTAACATGCCCAAGGTCAGAGTTTTGCAGTGAGTATAAGAATATTAGACTTGATGTACTTGGAGTGCCCTGGCTTCCACGATAGGCATTGAAAGGGTCCAAGAGAAACGTTCATTTAAAGAGACTGCTCTTTTCTAAGAACCTTACTTCCAGTTTCTTGCTCCTGAACTTCCTCTCCTTCTGGTGTTCAGAATCTCCTGAACAGTGAGAGGCCAGGGGACATCAGAAAATCATGAACTCTTGCTGTTAATATCCGTTATAAACATCTCCTCTGTTAACTTTAATTTAATCCCACACACTTGCATTGTCTACAAATAGGTATGGTAGCACCGGGGTTAAGAGCCAGAACCCCCAAATCCAACGGCCTGTTTGAATCCTATCTCTGCCCCTTCTTAGCCATGTGAAGGTCACAGCCAAGTTACTGTATTTAAACTTTAGGTGCCTCCGTTTTCTCAACTGTAAAATGGAGATAATATAATAATCTTAAAAGACTGTGGTGGGAATTAAATACGGGTAGAATGCCTAGAACATTGCCTGGTGCAAATTAAGCACGAGGTCAGTGTTTGCTGGTGTCAATTCTGTGTCAGCCCTTCCTTCCCTCAAGGACAGTACAGGTTGGCCAGGTGGACAGGCATACAAGTCACAGCCCCGCCTGACAGGCTGGGATGCGTGCTGATGTAGGGATGCAGCCTGCTCTGAGAGCAAAGCAGAGGGAGCCAGAAAGATTGAATGCACACCAAATTGTAAAACTGCAAACCCGTAGATATTAGGTTTCTGGAACTTTGCCCAGAGCTCCCATCTTTGAAACCTACTCCTAAGAGACATGAGTCCAGAGTCGGTGTTTTAGAGTCGGTGTTTTATATATATTTGGGCTTCAGCAATTGCTGAAGGCAGTCTTATGTGAAAAGGGAGATTTGCTGAGAAACCCGTCTGAGGACCGGAGGCTTCTTCACTCCCTTCCTAGACCTCAGGGCTCACCACGCGGCTTGGTATGTAACTGGGTTGAATTTACAGCTTGATTCGCACAGCTTTGCCTGCCCTCTGTGATGTCCAGGGCTCACTAGCGCCCTCCCAGCTCCACACGAGCTTCCTCAAGAAGGGAAGGTGGGCTCCAGTCTGTTTGCCACCAGCTAAAGTTCTCAACTCTCATGGAGTTCTTGAGAACTTCAGGCAAAAACTCCACAGCAACGCCCTTTTGCAAACACAAAGAAACATTCCCATGGAGGAATTCACAGATGAAACACACCTGACACGAGTAAGTAGCAAACGGTGTCAAGATGCCATTTAGGGGTGAAGTTCTTGCTTTCTTTCCTATTCCTAGGGCCCTAGGGGGCCTGGCACACAATGAAGATTTCAGAAAGATTCTTTGAGTGAATGAATGAGGAAGGTGTGTAGTTGATTTATCAAGTTGGAATTCAGAACCTGAGACCGAGTTCTGGGTGAAACAGCTCAGCAAACAGGTGGTGGGGCAAGACACACAGATGGGAGGAAGGTTGCCCAACCCAGCTAAGAGACTCTGATATCTGAGCCTAAAGTGCAGGGGATACATCAGTATCAGAATCACATGTGAGAGGATGTTTTTGGCTGCAAATAAAAGAAACTCTCAGTTGAATTGGTGTAAACGATAAGTGACTGTGTCGGCTCCCGTAGCTGAAAGTTCCAGAGGTGGACAGCTTCAGGAGTGGTCCATCCAGCAGCTCAGATGGATCCAGGTCCCTGTTCTCCCAGGGACCCAGGTTCTTTGTTCTCTTTCTCTGCCACTGGGAATCGATGCCATCTAAAGGCTGGCTTCCCGCCTGGTAGCCAGCAGCAGCTGGGGCCAGCTGTGTCTTTGTTCAGGTCTAGCAACTGGGTGTCCACAACTGCGAAACAGGAAGCATGAGGTTTGGGTTGACTGACCACCCTGAACCAACCCCTGTGGGCAGGGTAATGTCGGACACTGGATGGATGAAACTGCATTAGCTAAATCAGTCACCACGGTAAGGGGAGGGGCACCTGGCTGAACATCAAGGTTGCTACACCATGATGGGGCTGGGCCTGGATGCTGGGAGGCAATTGCAAAACCAATGGAGGAAGAGCACTCGGTGAGAATCTTCTGCTCTGACCCTCCACCGAGGATCAGTCCCCCCATGGCTGCTTCCCAGCATCGTTTGTACAGAGTTTAACAAAAACGCTGGGATGAATGGATTGTGTTTCCTATGCTAAAAATTCTATTTTTATTTTCCGAAGCCCTACTACATTCTTAGTAGTTGATGTGCTACTTTTGTGCACCTATAACACGCTAGACTTACGGAGAAGAGGAACCTCAGGACACAGATGAGGGTACTTTATTTTTTAAAAGTCTGTCTTCTTCCCAGCAGCTTGGGGAGTAGGTGTCATGCCTCTCATTTTCCACGTGAGAAATTGGTGGCTTGGTTACTCCAGTGGGCAAAGTTGACATTAGATGCCGAGTCTGTCTCATTCCCAGACCCAAGCTCATCCTACTTCAGAGCGATATTTCTTCTCGCTGGACAGCGGAGCGATTTGAACCTCTTGGGAGATGGAGTTATAAACAGTTGCCCCTGATACACAGCAGAGGAGAAAAGTGCTCTGTGGCGTTCCCAGCCAAGGAAGCAATGATTCATTTTGAAAGAGCATGGACGCAGATACAGAAATGTCCATGTCTTAGGGGAGATGCCAGGGCTGGGCCGGTGGTCCTAGGCATCGTGATGATGTGTGCTATTGTTTCTTACCATTTTCTCTCCGGCTTCACCCTCAGTATTAAGCAGGTGCTCCTAAGGACCTCCTAGTACCAGCCGGTACTCGAAGCTTAAGTCCCAGGTCTTCAGGACCTTGATGGGGGCTGAAGCTAACAGCTTCATAAAGGTAAGTGCTGAAAGGTTTGAGTGACATTCCTGGCTCACGAGTTTGCATTTTGCAAAGGCAATTCAAGGAGAGCGGAATGGTTGACTACACAGATGTCAGGAGAGATACTGGGACAAAAACAGTGAAAGTCCTCTCATCCTTCAACCTTGAAGCTTTCCTTCATGCTTTACAATCCCGCAGCAGCGCTGGGGTGGGGGCAGGGGAGCAGGGGAGTGGGGTGGAGAGGAAAGGTGTCCCAGGAAAGGACTATTCCCGTCTGGAGCAGGGCCAGGGAGGAGAAGGGAAAGGAAAACCAAGACTTCCCTGGAGCAAACTAGCGACGATATTCAAACCAGCAGCCATTCCCCGCCCC
>NC_041232.1:70638952-70655644 GCF_002837175.3 Physeter macrocephalus
GCAAACTAGGGCCGATATCCAAACCAGCAGCAATTCCCCGCCCCCCCCCCCCCCCCCCCCCCCCCCCCGCTACACGCACACTGCAATTTGCTAGCAGGCATCATCTGAAGTAGCCTTTTGCAGAGAGGTGCCACAGCGGTTGTCCCCAGGAAAGAAGGGCTTCTTGTGCCCCTTTTACACCTGGGTCAGGGGGTACAGCCACTTGCATGGGGAGGAGATGCGGCTAAATGTTGATAATGAGAAAATTGGAGAGGGCGGAATAGAACACAGCTGCTCCAGGGTGTAATCAGCCGTCGAAGAGGGAGGGGTGGTGGCGAGGAGGAGGGAGGGCAAAGAGAGAGGAAGGGAGGGAGGGAGAGAGGAAGGGAGAGAAAGAGAGAAGGCAGATGTTCCACACGGGGAGATGGGGAAGGTGGGCTCCGTCTTGCCCTCAAATACCCTCCGGAAAAGGGCTGGGGGAAGAGGAGGCAAGTCTGGCCATCTGTTTTCAGGGCTCTTGCAGCACCCTCCACGACGTGTTGTGTTCTGTTGATCGCTCCGGGCTTTGCAAAGTCTCAGGATCTGCCCCTCCCCCCTGCCACCGCCCCGAGCCCTTGGCCTCGCTCCCCTTTCCTTCAGCAGGAACGTGCTCCACACCCACTCAGCCCGAGGAAGGGGTACGGAGTCTCATCACAGAGCCCCGGGGGGGCTTCACTTTGCCCCCTTCCTTGGCAGGGACCCTGCACATCCCACCCCCTCTGCATCGCACGCATCCGGCCAGCTCCAGCCACCCGCCCCCCACTTCTCCGGTGCTGCCCGGTGTCACCCTATCGGGTGCCCCACTCTTCACAATACTTCCCTGGCTTCCCCCACCTCTCAGGTCAAGGGTCAAACCTCTGTGCCCCACTCTCTGTCTCATCCCCCATCCCCCCCGGATGGATGTTTGGTAGGGAGGGTGACCCCACGTGTGATCTCCTGGAGGAGGGTCTCATGTTTCTATCCCTTCGAGTCCCACCAGGGGTCCTGGGTCCTGGAGGAGAAGGCCCTTCTCCAGGGGCTCTTTCCTCTCTAAGCCTCGGGAGAATGACTTTCACGAAGGGATCCTCATGTTCTTGGTTTTCAAAATGAGAAATTCGGGCACATGGTTGGAAGGATATTGGCCAGGGAGTCAGAGACCGGGGGTCTAACACAAGCTCTGCCACTAACCGGCTGGGTGGCTTTGGGCAGCCTTTTTGTGACATGAGGGGGCCAGAACTCCGGGCTCCTTCCAGCTCAACACCTACAATTCAGGAGAGCAGAGGCCCCAACATGCTAGCTTAGTAAGGTCCAAATTTGATGTTTGCTACCCTGCTGCACTTCCCAGGAGAAAGTAATTAGCCCTTCTCTTTAATTCTTCTCCCATCTAAATTTGGCATGGGGAGTATTCAATGTTGAGACACTCAACTACGAGTATCTCTTTTTAAAAGTGCAAAGAGGGCTTCCCTCGTGGCGCAGTGGTTGCGTGTCCGCCTGCCGATGCAGGGGAACCGGGTTCGCGCCCCGGTCTGGGGGGATCCCATGTGCCGCGGATCTGAATTCTGGGATGCTCTGATAGGTGCTGAAAAGATGTCAGGCTTCAGTAGAGGTGAAATCTGAGACTTCAGTTTCCTTCAGAGAGCAAAGGGAGAAGGCAGAAATACTGAGGTTAAGAAGTCGGACATTTGTGACCATGAGAGGGGTGGGAGGGAGGGAGACGCAAGAGGGAAGAGATGTGGGAACATATGTATATGTATAACTGATTCACTTTGTTGTAAAGGAGAAACTAACACACTATTGTAAAACAGTTATACTCCAATAAAGATGTTAAAAAAAAAAAAAAAAGAAGTTGGACAGTGGGAAACAGAGAGTGATTCGTGGGAAGACAGCCTGGGAGCAGTGATAAGAGAAGCAAGAAAACCAGACGCGTGACCTTATAAAGTAAAAGAAAAATGGTTTTGTGAGATAGGGTGAGTCTAGTGTGGACACACTCTTCGACCTTCTGGCTGAATCCTTCTGGGTGGATTTGGGACCTAGTTTGTTCTGAAGGAAGGCACTTGCTTGACGGAGAAAGCCCACAGTATGGATGAACTGCTTGGAACATAATAAAGACACTTAAAGTACATTCTGGAGGAGTTGGTTCTTTCTCTATGTCGTTCTATTCTTAGCAGGGGCTTCTAGCTTTGTGCCTGATACGCCCAGCGGCCAGAGAAATTCCCTGCGGCAAATGACAAGATCCTTGTGGTCCAGAAGCCAAACTGTAAAATCAGCGAAGCTGATCTTTGCCGTCGAGCTCTCCCCCACCTCCAATGTTTTCAGTGATAACTCCCCTACCTTTACTTTCACCTCCCTCGCTCGTGCCCAAAAGCCCTTGTGACCACCTTCCTTTTACAATGGCGACACGTCTGGTAATGTCATTCATACTGTGAAGTCTTAGGAACTTACTCTCTTATTCCCTTCAAAGATTAAATCACTAATAGTAACAATTTTGACACCAGCTGGAAAATATTTATTTGGCCAGTGGACCTTCTCCAGCACCTTAAACCCTTCCAGTACAGAACAAACCTTTCCTCCACCCACGTGGAGGCTTGTTGAGTGCAAGGTCTGAGGGAAAAGTTGTTTTGATGCCCATGATGGGCATCAAAATGGCATCTTCGGGAGGTAGATTAAATTCCACCTTGACAGGTTTCTAGCTGCGTGACATGGTGCACATTTCTTAACCTTTGAAAGTCTCAGTTTCATCTTTTGAAAAATGAGGATAAGAACAGTACTGACCTCATGGAGTTGTTGTGGTAATGAGATGAGGCCTGGCACAAAGAAAGTGCTCAATAGATATTTTCTATCAGGCGTCCTTGAATTTGAGATAGACTTACACAGAAATCTATTGGAATTCTCAGTGGCCCCTATTATTGGGGATCCATAGTATACCTTCGAACCCTCTAATTTCAACCTCAAAGGAGAACTCAGTCTTAGTGATCTTTATTGAGCATCTACTGCATATCCCAGGCTCTGTCCTTGGCACTGGGGTATAGAGACAAAAAGTCCTCCTTGCCTTCAAAAGGAAGAGAAGAAAGTAAATAATCTAATATACCATTTTTCAGGGCAGTAATCGAGGTGTGACAACGCAGAGAAAGGGTGTAGCAGAAGGAGAAGCTTACCATTTGGTGGGATGGGGTTGGAAGGTTCAGGACAGGCTTCATGGAGGAGACAACACCCAAGAAGGGTTTTTGAGATATAATTAGGAGTTTCCCAGGTAAACAAGAAGGGAAGAGGATGTGCAAGGAGGAGGAAGGAGCATATGCAAAGTCATATTGGCATAAGACTAGCCGATAAAGTGACAGGGGGATAAGTGAGACAAGACTCCAGGAGAAGAGTCAAGGTCATGAGGGATGCTGTTAAGGAGACCATGTATGGAGAGTAGGTGTATTCTTAGGGTGGTAGAGGGTGAGTCTAAGCAGGGATGATCCTGAGCCATTCTGGTGGCAAAGTGGAGGATGAGCTAGAGGGAAACATGAGTGGAGGCGATGAGGTATGGTCCAGCTTCTCTTAGGAACTGCTTTTGGCTATGTTGGTCTTAACTTTCTCTAATCCTTTTCAAATGTAGTTTTATTGACTTAAAAATAAGTCCCTAAATCCTTTACTACAATTTGGAAACCAAAAAAAGTTCTGAAAATTTTCTTTCTTTCTTCCTTCCTTCCTTCGTTTCTTGTTTGACACATAAAAATTGTATATATTTATGGCATACCATCTGATATATATATCACATATATATGTTATATACGTACATGTCTGTTTTTATGCCAATACCAAGCTGTTTTGATGACAGTAGCTTTGTAGTATATTTTGAAGTCAGGAAATATGATACCTCCAGCTTGGAAGTGTTTTCATAACTCGTTTGGTGCCAGTGACCTGACTTGAAGCCATTCAGTAGCTAAATCTGAAAGGAACTGACATGGGGCTGTGTATAATATTTTATTTATCCTACTTGGTGTAAATATTCATACACTTTGCTGCAGAAATATCAAAGTTTGATTATGGGATGCTACCACAGATTCTCTGAGGGTATTAGATAATATATGGCATATGCAACTGTGTTGTCTCTCTAATATTCAAAAAATTCTGAATTGTGAAACACACCTGGCCCTAAGGGTTTTGGCTAAGGAAAGGTATACCTGTAATGAGTTCTGGCTGTCATGTGAAAGACTAATTAGTTTTCCTGATCTAAACTTCCCTACATCCCCTCTCCTACTTCTCAGGTTTTTTTGTTTTTTGGGGTTTTTTTACTCTCATTTTCCCTGAGATCCTGATTCACATACACTTAGAGCCCAGAGTGTGGATTTCCAAATGTTGGTCAATGTACAACCATCAGATTGGCTGCACCAGAAACACCTGGGGAGTTTTAAAGCACATTTCTGGGTCCACATTAAAATATTTTAATTAAATAGAAATGGAGTCAGCTTGAGAATTTGAACATTTTTTAAAGCCTTGTACATTATGCCCAAACAGGTTTGGAAAAAACTGGTTCAATACTCAGTAGCAATACTTTAAAGAATCGGTGGAGTACTACATGTATTTGGTCTTTAGTCTTTATTCATCACGGAGTATAATTTGTTAAGAGTCACATCAGGAGAGCCTTAGTACTGTGTACCAATCCTATGACATGTAGAAATAGGAAGTAGGGTAGATGCCTAATGGATTTCCTGCCCAACAACATCTCTTGCCTAGGAACTTCCCCACCTCTTACATGGTTCTCATGTTATCCTACCACCCTGACCACAGTTGGTTGGTCCAAGGAGAAATTGGGATGATAAATCTCTTCTTTAAGATTCTTGGATTTGGAACTAAAAGGGGTCAGCATTTCTTTTCCCTGTGGCTATAAGTTTCAAAGTTTGAAAGAAGCTCTGTTCTCTACTGTATGGAGAAATGGGTTCTGTTGGAAGAGGGAAGAATGAAGCTGATGATGCAGCAGAGATAAGAGGCAGCAGTCCTGATATTGTCATATTCTTGGTACCAACTGTTTCTGAATCCCAGATGAATCCTTGCCCTCTGGGGCCTTGGTTGTTCTGTGAAGTGCCCCCAGTTTTCTCCCAATTAATGCCTCATTTTTCTAGGTTGAGTTGGTTTCTGTTATTTGTAACCAAAATATTGTCCTGACTATTATCATTGCCAAAATATTAAAATAGCTTTTTAATTAAAAAACACTAGAAATAAAAACAGTATTTACAAAAATGAAATTTTATCTGTGATTGCAAAATGAACCTCAACACACCTCCTAGAACTTGGATATCACTCTTCCTATCTACAGCTGAGAAAATCCTGTCACAGTAGACACTGAGGGAGTTTGTCTTGGCCATGTACCATTAAAATAGAGTGATGTGCTCCCACACCACCCATCCACAGATCATGAGGACAGGACTCCAACTCTTTTTTTATAATATCAAGATTATGTTTATCCTAATTCATTCCTGCTTTTAAAATACTCTTGATAATATCTATCATATTTCTTTTTTGGGGAACTCTGTCTGCCTTGTTGCACTTGAGATGTATATTGTTCTCTAGCTTTACACTAGGATCTCACTAAAGGGCTTTAGTTCAGAGACATTTCCTTCCAGATATTTTTGCTCTGCACCACCTTAGGTAAGTCACATCCTGGATAACTTAAGATGTAATATTGGGCTATGGCTAGTGGTGTGATGGAGCCAGTTTACACTAGCTCACAAGAGCTGATTGTATGTATCTCCTCCCACCTTCATATTCAGTGACGTCTTTGGGTAGCTTGAAGTCAGCCATTGTGAGAGTACTATTTACATCACAGAAATTAGAAAACATTACAAATCATGTGTTTTTCTTTCCCCTGGAGAAAAATGTTTAAATGTTTAAAATTTGTTACACATCTACTAGCTACACATCACTAGCTACCACTCACTTGATTTGACAGCCCTTCTCTGGAGAGTCATTGAAAAGGGGAACTTATTTTGATATGTCTATTTTAAGTATACATGAAGAATTATAATTTCTAATTATCATTTTACTTAATTTTGTTTGGCCAAATAGTCCACCAGAATAATCAAATGTGTTATGAAGATTTCTTAACTGCATTTCCCACTCAGGCTGTACAGTCACTGCTGTTGCTAATATCAGCACCACGGACAGAGACAGCAAATCCATAAAGTGGGGAAGATTAGAACCAAAAATATCTCAAAGTTAAGGGTCTGGAGTTGACAGTGGGTTGAAAAGTAGAAGACAGTGAGGAATCTAGGATCAAGGAAGAAGTAAATGAATATTTACTAATATCCAGGTCCTTTACTAGGTGATGCTCCCAGGATTCAAGCGTCAGGGTCAAAGCAGAGACTAGAAACCATGGATATAAGCAAAAATGAGAGCACCAACTTTATACAATAATTCATGAAAGCAATTAGCAAGAACTCAAGTAAAAATTAATGTTCCATGATACAATAGAAGGGCAAAATGTAAAATGTGTGGCCAGGAAAGAGCTGACTCATGGGAAGTAGGAGGATGAGTAAGAGAAATTATGATAAAAAGGAGAAGGTAGCAGCAAGGTGGTCTATATTCTAGGCAGAGAGTATGTTGTGATGAACAGAGCACTTGATGGGTCTTGCCCTGGCTCTGCTACTAATGTGCTAAGTGACCTTGGTCAGATCACTTGACCTCTCTAAACTCTGGTTTTCTCGTCTGTGAAATGAAGACATTGAACTATATGATCTCTGAAGTTTCCACTAGCTCTATGACTTTGTGGAGAATTTTGTCAAAGCCAGGAAATTTCTTACATGCCCTCTTAGGAACTGGAGTACACCCATTAAGTGGAATCCTTCGACTGGAGTAAAACTTAAAATGAAATCCATTGAGATTTGGGATTTCACATTTCATTGAGACAATAAATTGGAGTAGGCTTTTGGGGAGAGACCGAAAAAAATACCACTGTCCCACAGAGACTCAGAACCTAACCGATGGCTATCCCCAACTGACTATTCATCAAATGAATTAAAGCTGAAACACACTGTGATTTTACTGTCTACTCCTTAATGCATTGTTATCATTCAGAAATCAGCTCTACCTTTACAGTTATTTGAGACCAAGCATCACTTAAGTGCCAATATATATATATTTTTTTAACATCTTTATTGGAGTATAATTGCTTTACAATCATGTGTTACTTTCTGCTTTATAACAAAGTGAATCAGCTATATGTATACATATATCCCCATATCCCCTCCCTCTTGCGTCTCCCTCCCATACTCCTTATCCCACCACTTGTAGGTGGTCACAAAGCACCCCTCCCATACTCCTTATCCCACCCCTTGTAGGTGGTCACAAAGCACCGAGCTGATCTCCCTGTGCTATGCAGCTGCTTCCCACTAGCTATCTATTTTACATTTGGTAGTGTATATATGTCCATGCCACACTATCACTTCATTCCAACTTACCCTTCCCCCTCCCTGTGTCCTCAAGTCCATTCTCTACAACAGTGTCTTTATTCCTGTCCTGCCCTTAGGTTCTTCAGAACCTTTTTTTTAAGATTCCATATATATGTGTTAACATATGGTATTTGTTTTTCTCTTTCTGACTTACTTCACTCTGCATGACAGACTCTAAGTCCATCGACCTCACTACAAACAACTCAATTTCGTTTCTTTTTATGGCTGAGTAATATTCCATTGTATATATGTGCCACATCTTCATCCATTCATCTGTCTATGGACATGTAGGTTGCTTCCATGTCCTGGCTATTGTAAATAGGGCTGCAGTGGACATTGTGGTACATAAGTCTTTTTGAATGATGGTCTTCTCAGGGTATATGCCCAGTAGTGGGATTGCTGGGTCACACGGTAGTTCTACTTTTTTTTTTTTTTTTTTTTTTGTAGTACGAGAGCCCCTCACCATTGTGGCCTCTCCCTTGTGGAGCACAGGCTCTGGACGCGCAGGCTCAGCGGCCATGGCTCACGGGTCTAGCCACTCCACGGCATGTGGGATCTTCCCGGAACGGGGCACGAACCCGTGACCCCTGTATCGGCAGGCGGACTCTCAACCACTGTGCCACCAGGGAAGCCCAGTAGTTCTACTTTAATTTTAAAGGAACCTCCATACTGTTCTCCATGGTGACTGTATCAATTTACATTCCCACCAACAGTGCAAGAGAGTTTCCTTTTCTCCACACCCTCTCCAGCACTTATTGTTTGTAGAGTTTTTGATGATGGCCATTCTGGCCGGTGTGAGATGATACCTCATTGTAGTTTTGATTTGCATTTCTCTAATGATTAGTGATGTTGAGCATCCTTATATTTTGGAGATTAATCCCTTGTCAGTTGCTTCGTTTGCAAATATTTTCTCCCATTCTGAGGGTTGTCTTTTCATCTTGTTTATGGTTTCCTTTGCTGTGCAAAAGCTTTTAAGTTTCATTAGGTGCCATTTATTTATTTTTGTTTTTATTTCCATTTCTCTAGGAGGTGAGTCAAAAAGGATATTGCTGTGATTTATGTCATAGAGTGTTCTGCCTATGTTTTCCTCTATGAGTTTTATAGTGTCTGGTCTTACACTTAGGTCTTTAATCCATTTTGCATTTATTTTTGTGTATGGTGTTAGGGAGTGTTCTAATTTCATTCTTTTACATGTAGGTGTCCAGCTTTTCCAGCACCACTTATTGAAGAGGCTGTCTTTTCTCCATTGTATATTCTTGCCTCCTTTATCAAAAATAAGGGGACCATATGTGTGTGGGTTTATCTCTGGGCTTTCTATCCTGTTCCATTGATCTGTATTTCTGTTTTTGTGCCAGTACCATACTGCTTTGATTGCTGTAGCTTTGTAGTGTAGTCTGAAGTCAAGGAGCCTGATTCCTCCAGCTCCATTTTTCTTTCTCAAGATTGCTTTGGGGCTTCCCTGGTGGCACAGTGGTTGAGAATCCGCCTGCCAATGCAGGGGACATAGGTTCGAGCCCTGGTCTGGGAAGATTCCACATTCCGCGGAGCAACTGGGCCTGTGAGCCACAATTACTGAGCCTGCGCGTCTGGAGCCTGTGCTCTGCAACAAGAGAGGCCGCGATAGTGAGAGGCCACACACAGCCATGAAGAGTGGCCCCCGCTTGCCACAACTACACAAAGCCCTTGCTCAGAAACGAAGACCCAACACAGCCATAAATAAATAAATAAAATTAAAAAAAAAAAAAGATTGCTTTGGCTCTTTGGGGCCATTTGTATTTCTATACAAATTGTGAATTTTTTTGTTCTACTTCTGTGAAAAATGCCATTGGCAGTTTGATAGGGATTACATTGAATCTGTAGATTGCTTTGGGTAGTATAGTCATTTTCACAGTGTTGATTCTTCCAATCCAAGAACATGGTATATCTCTCCATCTGTTTGTATCATCTTTAATTTCTTTCATCGGTGTCTTATAGTTTTCTGAATACAGGTCTTTTGTCTCCCTAGGTAGGTTTATTCCTAGGTGTTTTATTCTTTTTGTTGAAATGGTAAATGGGAGTGTTTCCTTAATTTCTCTTCCAGATTTTTCATCATTAGTGTATAGGAATGCAAGAGATTTCTGTGCATTAGTTTTGTATCCTGCCACTCTACCGAATTCATTGATTAGCTCTAATAGTTTTCTGGTAGCATCTTTAGGATTCTCTATGTATAGTACCATGTCATCTGCAAACAGTGACAGTTTTACTTCTTCGTTTCCAATTTGGATTCCTTTTCTTTCTTTTTCTTCTCTGATTGCTGGGGATAAAACTTCTAAAACTATGTTGAATAATAGTGGTGAGAGTCGGCAACCTTGTCTTGTTACTGATCTTAGAGGAAATGGTTTCAGTTTTTCACCATTGAGAACGATGTTGGCTGTGGGTTTGTCATATATGGCCTTTATTATGTTGAGGTAAGTTTCCTCTGTGCCTACTTTCTGCAGGGTTTTTTATCATAAGTGGGTGTTGAATTTTGTTGAAAGCTTTTTTTGCATCTATTGAGATTATCATATGGTTTTTCTCCTTCAATTTGCTAATATGGTTTATCACTTGATTGATCTGCGTATATTGAAGAATCCTTGCATCAAGTTGGTTAAACCCCACTTGATCATGGTGTAGGATCCTTTTAATGTGCTTTTGGATTCTGTTTGCTAGTATTTTGTTGAGGATTTCTGCATCTATGTTCATCAGTAGCATTTTGTTGAGGATTTCTGCAACTATGTTCATCAGTGATATTGGCCTGTAGTTTTCTTTTCTTGTGACATCTTTGTCTGGTTTTGGTATCTGAGTGATGGTGGCCTTGTAGAATGAGTTTGGGAATGTTCCTCCCTCTGCTATATTTTGGAAGAGTTTGAGAAGGATAGGTGTTAGCTCTTCTCTAAATGTTTGATAGAATTCACCTGTGGAGACATCTTGTCCTGCTCTTTTGTTAGAAGATTTTTCATCACAGTTTCAATTTCAGTGCTTGTGATTGGTCTGTTTATATTTTCTATTTCTTCCTGTTCAGTCTCGGAAGGTTGTGCTTTTCTAAGGAATTTGTCCATTTCTTCCAGGTTGTCAATTTATTGGCATATACTTGCTTGTAGTAGTCTCTCATGATCCTTTGTATTTCTGCAGTGTCAGTTGTTACTTCTCCTTTTTCATTTCTAATTCTATTGATTTGAGTTCTCCCTTTTTTTCTTGATGAGTGTGGGTAATGGTTTATCAATTTTGTTTATCTCCTCAAAGAACCAGCTTTTAGTTTTTTTGATCTTTGGTATTGTTTCCTTCACTTCTTTTTCATTTATTTCTGATCTGATCATTATGATATCTTTCATTCTGCTAACTTTGGGGGGTTTTTTGTTCTTCTTTCTCTAATTGTTTCAGATGTAAGGTTAGGTTGTTTATTTGAGAAGTTTCTTGTTTCTTAAGGTAGGATTGTATTGCTATAAATTTCCCTCTTAGAACTGCTTGTGCTGCATCCCATAGGTTGTTGGTCATCATGTTTTCATTGTCATTTGTTTCTGGGTAATTTTTGATTTTCTCTTTGATTTCTTCTGTAATCTCTTGGTTATTAAGTAGTGTATTGTGTAGCCTCCATGTGTTTGTATTTTTTATAGACTCCTTCCTGTAATTGATATCTAGTCTCATAGTGTTGTGGTTGGAAAAGATACTTGATACGATTTCAATTTTCTTAAATTTATGGAGGCTTGATTTGTGACCGAAGATATGATCTATCATGGAGAATGTTCCATGAGCACTTGAGAAGAAAGTGTATTCTGTTGTTTTTGGATGGAATGTCCTATAAATATCAAATAAGTCCATCTTGTTTAACGTATCCTTTAAAGCTTATGTTTCCTTATTCATTTTCAGTTTAGATGATCTGTCCATTGGTGAAAATGGGGTGTTAAAGTCCCCTACTATTATTGTGTTACTGTCAATTTCCCCTTTTATGGCTGTTAGCATTTGCCTTATGTATTGAGGTGCTCCTATGTCGGGTGCATAAATATTTACAACTGTTACATCTTCTTAGATTGATCTCTTGATCATTATGTAGTGTCCTTTGTCTCTTGTAATAGTCTTTATTTTAAAGTTTATTTTGTCTGATATGAGAATTGCTACTCCAGGTTTCTGTTGATTTCCATTTGCATGGAATATCTTTTTCCATCCCCTTACTTTCAGTCTGTATGTGTCCCTAGGTCTGAAGTGGGTTTCTTGTAGAGAGCATATATGTGTCTTGCTTTTGTATCCATTCAGCTAAATGTTTGATAGAATTCACCTGTGGAGACATCTTGTCCTGCTCTTTTGTTAGAAGATTTTTCATCACAGTTTCAATTTCAGTGCTTGTGATTGGTCTGTTTATATTTTCTATTTCTTCCTGTTCAGTCTCGGAAGGTTGTGCTTTTCTAAGAATTTGTCCATTTCTTCCAGATTGTCCATTTTATTGCCATGTAGTTGCTTGTCGTAATCTTTCATGATTCTTTGTATTTCTGCAGTGTCAGTTATTACTTCTTCTTTTTCATTTCTAGTTTTAAGTCCCAATATTAAAGTCTAAGGCTAACCCAGATACACAATGGAACAAAGGGAATTCTTAAATACAACACACACACCCTAGTGAGAAATTCAGAAACTATGTCTACAGAGAAATATCCTCAGAGCCAATGATAGAGATTAGTGAGCTGTGGGTCAAGAAAACTGGTCAATTATTTATCAGAATTACTGAAAAAATGAAACTGAATTTCAGAAAACTTCACCTGAGTTTATATTATTGATGTTCATTAAAAATCATTTAGACAAGAAAGGAACTATATAGGGTTCAACTCCTTCTTTTAAGAGTTGTCACCCTGCCTATGAGTGATAGGCTAGAATCAGATAACACATTTTGTCAAATCTGGAATACAGGGGCAGGTGTTCTGTTATGAGAAGGTCATGCATTGATATATGATCTAAATGCTGTTCTGAAACACAAGCAGATATTTAAGGAGCTTCAGTGAAGGCACTGAAGACACCACTTACAGCACAGCCATCCAGGGAAAGAACTATTCCAGGCCCTGATAAATGAGCCCAACTGTGCCAAAGGAGAGGGATACACATCTGGAGAATATCACCCCAGTCTCCTTTTTGTGAACTATGGGTGTACAGAAATACAATCTTATATGAACATTTTTCTTCAAATGCTTATATAATTTAAAGCTGACTGCCTTGGGCATGCAGAAATCCAGGTGTAACATGGAAATCAGTGTCATTGCCCATAACTGGAATCATCCATTCTTCATTCTCCCCTCTTTTAAAGGCTGTATCAACTCAGCATCATGAGATTATATTGGACCCAACTCTGTATAATCACTAATAAGAAATGTTCCTGTTTCAAAGATTTTTGGTTTTGCTCTACATAATTTGAAACTTAAATTACCACAAAACTTTAAATTCTTAGGGAATGAAGGAACCTAGAATGAATATGTGTTCTGGTTGATGGTAAGGTGGTGACATGAGTAGATAAATTTCTCTTGGGAGAACTGAGTTTGCTTGAGGGAGGTGCAAGGATTTACACATTGTAAAAATAACATATTGCTAATCCCAGTGATCCCAGGGTCAAGTATGACCATCATCCAAGCCTTCAACCAAGGCTGAGGCTGCTTTTCCCTTTCTGTACTAGGCACTGGGCACACAGTACCTGCAGAGACTGGCATGGCGCCCACTCTTAGTGAGCTCACAGCCCGGTGGGAGGGGCTGACAAGCAAACAAGTATATAAAGCCCGGTGAGCATAGCTGTCACTCTAGGAGTTATACCATCACCTACTCTAATTCTTCCTCATAGGTCCTAGACACATTGACATTTGGGGGAAACTTGGGGGTAGTGGAACTGTCATTGAGAAAAAAATTTAAACGTTGCCAGAGAGCATTCTGGAATAACAAGAGTTGAACTGAAGAAAAATGTGCTAAGATCTTATCTCATTTTTAGAATTTCATAATTTCTGGTTCATTTTCAGCTCATGAAATTACAACCCCCCATAGCTGTCAGTGGAATACATTCAAGGGCCCTGATCAAAAGCCTCCTCCAGAAGATAGCCCTGATTAATCCAACCCAGCCACAAACACTAAATTAATTTAGCCTCCTTCCATCACTATGGTAAGTCAAGGATTGTGATTTTGGTTTGTCTTCTCTCTCCCATTCACTACCACCTCAATATATCCTCTGCCTCCATCTGGTCTCATTTGCAAGTTTATAAAGGCAAAGAGCATGTATCCTAATTTTTCTGAATTATCCTGTGCCACTACGCTGAGTACTCTGCACCCAGGAGATGCTTGGTCAACGCAAGCATAGCTCTCCTTTCATCCTCAAAGCCTACACAACAAAACAAGCGTGGTTATTATGAAATCAGTGCTGGTGATCACCCCTCCCACTCTTTATTCTTCAGTACCTTGAGTTCCATGATCAGACCAGGATTTCCTTCACCTTCAGTTCTTTTATTGACCCTTTTGGATTTAGCTGACTTACTAACCAAGTGCTGAAGTGCAGGTGCCAGTAAGTTACTTTGAAAACTTCTTAAAACTTTTGAGGAGTTCATCGTATGTTTGCCATGGTTCCAAAGGAGCTGACAATAAATAGCGTGTGAGAGGAAGTAATGAATTGTCCGTGACCATGAAATGTTGACCCACAAAGGGCTCTACCGAGGAGCTGCAGGAGGAAGGTGACGCAGTGACGGAAAAATTAACTAGGTGTTGTTGGTGCCAAGTAATAAGCCACTTTTTATAGTGACACCCACGTCATGGTGTCAACTTGGGCAGGGGTTTTCAGTGAATTGTATGATGAAAAAGGAGTCGTGATTCAAAAACTGTCACTGTGGGAAGACTCAGTGCTGTATCAATGGCACACCAGTCACCTGCTTTAATAGGATGCAAATAACCTTGTCAGGTAGCAGACGTGAGTCAAGCTGTCATATTCCGAGAGAGTTGAATTGATTTGTGTTTGCGTTCTCATTTTGTTTTATTCCATGTGTGTGGAAAATAAAAAGAGTTGCTTGTCCCTTTTTCCCTCTGCAAGGGACCACCACATCCCACAGTTTTCTGGTTACTCTTTGGTACTTCGTGTAAAATGTGGCTGTGAACTTTACCTGGGGCTAAGTGTGGACCTGTGTGATCACATAACCCCATAAGATGGTTTCCATTCTGGCTTCACTGACTCCAGCAATCCATGGCATGCTGCTAAAAATTTTACAACCATCTCCTGAGGAGGGGCGGGGGTAAAAAGAAAAGCCCAGGTCAGTGGCATTTCCTGATTTCCACCGTGTAAATACTCCCATTTGTGCTGATCTCAGGCTGCTAACATGACGTCATTGAACGTGGTGTTGGAAAGATGAGCCTGTCGGCTCCAACTCAGCACTGCCAGCAATCCCAGCACTTACCCACAGCTGGGCGTCCTCATGAAGAGGGGACAGAAACACCATCCTGAAATCCTGGTCATTGTGAGGTGAGAAGGAGAGCAGCTGTGTACCCAAGTGTTTTGTACAGGTATTCCTTACATCTTAGGCAGCAAGCTGGGGCCCTCGTGGCCTCTTTTAGTAGGATGACTGTGTTCTTTATCATCATAATAGGGATACATTTGTGATAAAAGGGAATGTTATTCATATTTATACTAGGACCATGGGCACAGCTAGGGAGGGCTGTGCCTTGACAAACCAGGACAATATGATCACCCTCCTTTAAAGCAAAATGTAAACTTAGTAGAGGGCAAGACTGTATCCATTTGAAGCCTCCTCTGTATTCTCCATCCCTGGGCATTGTTCTCTGTCCAGTGGTGCTGGAGTCCCCACTCAGCCTGGAGCTGCAGCTAGCCTGGCAGGGGCAGGGTGGCACAGCTCATAAAACTCTGTGTGTTTTCAGGCTGATAACTTCCCTCAATGCGTATTTTCAACCACAGCAAATGCCCCTTCCTGTCTGAGCAATTGTATGAGCAGCTAAATTCTACTCTTGTTGGTCTAAAGCCAAACTTCCTATTCTTCTCATAAAAAAGTAAAAAATATACAAGATATTATGGGAGAAAAAAAGAACCCAGTAAATAATCCTCTCTTTACACTACTCTAAATTTGCTTTTAGTCCTTGCTTATGAGTATGTAGACATATTTATTGATGGAGTTGTAATCAGTGTGTGCAAACTATTGGGTGTTCTTCTTGTTTCCATTTAACATTATTTCACATACTCATTTCCATATATTGACTCAATCCACATGTCTATCATTTTTTATGGCAACATAGTACTTCACCATGTTGACATGCTCTGGTTTTACTTCCTGTTCTCCTAAGAAAATGTGCTGGCTTCATGCAGAATGGTTGTCATGACTCCAGGCCAGCAGGGAGAGCTGTGGCTGGTTTCCGTTGTGGAGGGAGCAGAGGACATTGGGCGGTGGGTCAAAGCTTATCAGTAACTGGTGTTTCAGTTTTGGAACTGAATCTCTAACCGGTCACTGTGATGTATGCAGATAAGGGCTACGGAGAGACAGTGGAATACATTTCGGTTTCGTTTTAGAGATGTCTCGCCTGAGCCAAACAATCAGCACTGATTTTTTTTAATTGAAGTCGAGTTGATTTACAATGTTGTGTTAGTTTCAGGTGTACCCCAAAGTGATTCAGATATATATCTATTCTTTTCCAGATTCATTTCCCTTATAAGCTATCACAAAATACTGAGTATCATTCCCTGTGTTATACAGTAGGTCCTTGTTGGTTGTCTGTTTTATATATAGTAGTGTGTATCTGTTAATCTCCAACTCCTAGTTTATCCCTCCCCCCCCCCACGCTTTCCCCTTTGATAACCATAAGTTTGTTTTCTATGTCGTGTGTCTATTTCTGTTTTGCAATAGTGCACGTTTTTGCACGGTGAAGTTCAATGTTAACACTCCCCCGTCTTCTACTTTTATAACTTCAGCTCCTCTGAGGTCCCAGACACCAAGAGAGGCCACACGTCAGTAAGGACATTTAACAAAGGGGCAACTCACATTAACTAGGCGTTGGGTGACTTCTAAGTCATACCTAAGAATATAGGCCTTTAAAATTGATCGGCTGCAGGATAAAGTCTGCTGACTCTTCCAGGGTTTCTGAGGGACACAGAGCTGCCCAGTGGTTCCTCCAAGGCCGTAGCAGCTGAAAGTAGAGAATTCAGTCCTGGATGTTCAAGCCCTTGGATCTGAGAATTCACTTCCTCTGAGTTCTGAGTCCAGGCCCAGACTGGGCTATTGCTTTTTTTTTTTTT
>NC_041232.1:70655799-70664171 GCF_002837175.3 Physeter macrocephalus
CGGACGCGCAGGCTCAGCGGCCATGGCTCACGGGCCCAGCCGCTCCGCGGCATGTGGGATCCTCCCAGACCGGGGCGCGAACCCGGTTCCCCTGCATCGGCAGGCGGACGCGCAACCACTGCGCCACCAGGGAAGCCCTGGGCTATTGCTTTGAATGAGTGTTGCTTTGGCTCCTAGGGAGGATCAATAAACAGCATAAGGGAAGAAGATGATACTTCAGTGCAACCTTCTGCCTTGAACCTAAGGCTGAGTTCATTAAATCTGATTATCTTCTTGTTGGGGTTAGAGTCTCATCTTTGTATAGTGAACTTGCTTAATTTGCGGGGGGGACTGCAGTCTAGAGGAGAGGTTTGACTCACCCCCCATAGCGCTTACTACATGCCAGCCTCTGTTTTAAGCACTTTAGGCAAATTAACTCACAAAATTCCCACAACTGTCTGAGGTCTATACTATCACTCTGCCCGTTTTATCAATGAGGAAACCGAAGCATGGAAAGGTTAAGTAACATGCCAAAGTCAGAAAGTTAGCGCAGGGCAGGTCTGGGGTTTGAACCAAGTGGTTTGGTGCCAGGGTCTATGCCTTAAACTACCACACTCTTCTAATGAAATTCCAGTCTTTTCATCCAGAAGTGGGTCTGGCATTTCTCTGCCCTTGGTCCCTTCTGCCCCAGGCCAGACCAGGCTATCTTCAACCTCCTAGGAAGAACCCCAGAAAGGATGGGCTGATTTCATCCATCTGAGCCTTGCAGGCTGAATGAACAATCGAAAACACAGCTAAAAAGATTACCCCCAATTTTGTCTCTAATTTCCTTCCTAAATAGATTTTTCCTCTGTTGATAAAATCTGTCTCAGTTTGGGGTGGGCGGGTAGGTAAGAGAGTCTGGACTGATTTGGTATCAGAAGGTCTCACATATCTGCCAGGAAAATTATGGGGAGGGATTTATGCTTCGAATATGGTGGGAAACTACAGCTTCTTTCATGGTTTATCCATCCATCCGTGCATCCACCCTGCATCCATTCATCTATCATCTATCTATCTATCTATCTATCGTCATCTATCATCTATCTCTATCTGTCATCTATCTATCACCTATCTATCTGTGTATCTATCTAGCCATCATTTTTGCAGGTTGATAATAATGTTGAGGCCACCAATCAGGATGCTGCCTGGTGTGTCACCCCTCCACAGCCCTGTTTATGGCCATCATAAAATGTCTGTGGACAGTCCAATGGCTGATTTTCCAGGGTCTTTTTCTACTGTCTGAAGGATCAGAAAAAAAATCTATCAGCTGGAGAAATTAAGCCATTTTTCTTCCTGGGAGAGAAATGGAGTAGCAGGCTTTCCACATTAAAATGCTACAGTGGATTCCGGATGAATGAAAAATTGGTCTGCATAGTAATGAGACTCGGGAGAGATATGGAAGGTTTGTAGCTGGTTCCTGGCAGAGGTGCAGGGTGGGACAGTACTTCCAGCCTGGATGAGTCAGGCAAGTGGGTCTCTGGGGCTTTCACTCTGGGGAGCCGGGTGCCAAGACATCACTCTCTTTAGTCTCCCTCCATTTATTTTTCCAAAAAGCTAGCTGTCCAGGTGGTTTTATTAGAGAGGGGCAATCGCTGGGCTCCTCTTCCAATGATCCCCCTTTGTTCCCTCCGGTGCCATGAACCAGATGCCTGACAAAAACCCAACTGCCCCTCACAACTCACACAGGCCAAGTCCCTCAGAAAGAGGGGTTCAGCCTTCAGAGGGGGTGAGGCCTGTCACAGAGGAAGGACATTAGCCCAGCTTCAGGTGATTAACCCAAATATGATCCAGGTATAATATTATGACTGGCCGGAAACCTAATAATGGTCCATCTACGGACCTTAACAAATAGGAGCAGCCGCTCCGATGACGGTAAGCAGGTTACTGGGAAGCCACAAAAGCGGGAGAATTCACTTAAGGATGCCAGCCCAGACCCCACCCTTGGTGGGGATTAGCTTCCTGTGGGCTTTCAGACGTCCGACCTTCCTGATTTGCCCTGGAGCTCCTGGCTCAAAAGGGCCATTTCTCACCTGGGAGGCTCTTGGGAACAGAGGCTGCTTTGTCTTGTCACTGCTTTTTCAGGGTGAGTCTTCTGCCTACAGCCGGTGCTCGCTTCCTGCAGAGGGGCGCCATCACAGGAAGGGAGGGCAGGGCCCTGGCAACTTGGACGCGAAGCTGCTAGGTGGGCGGTTAGAGGCCGAACAGCTCTGAGCATCATTGATAAGAGGGGGACGGCAGTGCTCAGCCTGCACAGATGCTGTACCCACTTAGCAGGTGCTTCATAAATGGGAGCTGCTATGTCATTACTCTTTGCTGCCTGGCATGATTGGAAGGGCGGCGAATTCTTGCTGCTCCCAAGTGTTGCCTGATCTACCAGGTCTATAGCCCCACTATCATTTTTATTTATTTATGTCTAATTTCATTCCAGAGCAGCTTATGTGCTCTACTCCCTGAGGTCCCCTTAAAAGGCAAGTATTCATGGGAGAGGTAACATATCAGATCCACCCTTTTCACATTTTCCCACAAAGCCCTCTAATGGCAGAGGGGAGCGAGCGTGTATATTCTGGGTGGGTGTGCGGATTGAGTCATACAGCAAAGCAAGTGTGAAATGTCTTTGAGTTTTTTGCCTTAAAAGTGCAGGCCAATTTCGAAGCCTGCTCTATAACATAAGCATCGTCTGAATGACATGTTTAGAAAAAATAAACATTAGATGCTGCAGGAAGAAGAGTGATGATTACCCGTTGATCTAGTGGTTCCTAACACTGTCTTGCAAACCTGCTGCATCAGAATCACTGGGAAAACTTAAAACCATCCCGCTACCCAGACCCCATGCCTGAAACTTTGACCCATGTTTCTGGGCTGGAACCTGGGGATTTGGGTAATAGGAAGTGTCCCTAAGCAATTCTGACTTGAGGCCAGGTTTAAGATCCACTGCAGAGTAAATACCCCCAATCTGCAGGGAGATGTGTCTTTTTCTTTTTTTTTTTGTGGTACACAGGCCTCTCACTGCTGTGGCCTCAGCAGCCATGGCTCACGGGCCTAGCCGCTCCGCGGCATGTGGGATCCTCCCGGACCGGGGCACGAACCCGTGTCCCCTGCATCGGCAGGCGGACTCTCAACCACTGCGCCCCCAGGGAAGCCCAGAGACATGTGTCTTTAAGTGGAGGAGGCGAGTTGGTGGGAGCAGCAGCCCGAGGAAGGTTCCAGCAGGTAAGGAGGTAAGGTAGACAAAGAGTTGGGGCTGAGAGAACAGTAAGATGGGCCTTTTGAAAGACGTTTCCACCTCTGTTCATTCTGCCTTAGAATGATCAGTACTGATGTCAAATCTGCCCAAGCCTGTGGTTTCTTATGAATCCGTGGCCTGAACATGAACACTGCTCAGGAAGGTGGAAGGCACCTGGCCCGGACACTGACCATGCGGCCGGCCCTGCGCACCTGAGACCTGGTCTGAATCTGGGATTTCAGTCAGGCCCAGCGTGGGGAGGTCATTAAAGCTGCTGCTGGTCACGCCGGCACTGCAGAGGCGGTGTGGCATTGTTTCTCTGATGGTTGGGAAGGGGTGTGGGGGGGGGTGCCGGGATGCTCTGGAAGCTTCTCTAGACTCCGAGCCCAGGACAGGACTTCCTGGTTATCGCTAGCCGGGGTCTGTCCCTACACTGATGGGACCTTCACTCAGTCTGGCTCCCCTGTGGATGCCCCCCGCATTCCACGCCAACCCCCCACCCCGAGGCAGCACCCAGTGCATTTGCTGGCCCTTCTCCCATGATCACGGGCAGGCGCAGGCGGGCTGGCCAGGAACTTCCCACTTCAGGTTTTCCAGCTTGCCAACCATGCAGGCCCCAGGCCTGGATTGCTGCTGAGGCAGGTGACCCCCTGGGACCTGACCTCTGCACCCTGTCCCTCGGCAGGGCCAGTTGTCAAGGAGATGACAGGATTGAATTCCGAGTTAAGGGAACCAATCTTGTCTGTCTAATTTTATCTTCACTGTCTTCCTCTTGCCTGCCCTTCCTCCGCTCTCTCTCTCTCTCTCTCTCTCTCTCTCTCTTTTATCCTGTTCAGCAGTTAAAAGAATGGTGGTTATTTTCTAAGTGGCGACCAAATCATTATTTTATTAAAGTAAGACCTTTGGCTGGCTTTCAGGAGATCTCTGCAGTAGGGTTGATTTGCATATCATACACACAGAGCTGCCTTATATTATTGATTGCTTTCAAGCCCCTGGACTAACTCACCTGTGATCCTCACAACATCTCAGGAAGACTTTATTACCTCCAATCATCTGATGCAAAACATAAAAATAAAAGGCAAAGCCCACAGCTAGCCAGTGACTAAGCTGATCCTGGATCCCAGATCTCCTGACCCTCAATTCAGAGCTGGCCAGGATTTAGGGTGGGATGTGTAACCGTCCCTGCGCTCCTGGAGGCATTACACCTCTGGGGCCGGGTCAGTGCATTCAGTCAGCTGCACACAGCCGAGCTTCGAGCTCATTTCGCTGCCTGGTTGCCATGATGCTGATGCTGATCTGATGAGACTCGGCTTATGGGATGTGATATCATCTGTATCCTTTGTCAAAAGCCATCAACTTTTCAGGACAAATCTGGAAGTGGAGCTTCTTGCTTCTCCTCTCAACACCTACTTCCTCCTGCTCATTTTAAGATAATAAAAATATATGACATTTCTAAAACACCACTCATCAGGCATCTTAGAAATTCACTTAGAAACTTGCAAATAAATGAAATAAAAGGATGGCCATACTCAATGGGGGTAGAGTTACCCTCTTCCTCTTGGAGGGTGATGAGGGCATCAAGTCCACATAAACAGAGTCCTTTTCTGTTGTCCTGATACCTACAAAACATCTTCTAGCATGAACCCCCTCTATCCATTATCCTCCCACAGCCCAGAGGCATTTTTGTTTGTTCTTATTTCAGTTTGTAGTAAATGACAATCACCTGGAAAGGGCGTGACCATACCGGGACCTAGGCGAGCCCGACCCCCAGGATGTGAAGCCCAGCTAAGGGGATGTCCTACTTCTTTCTTGCCTCCACTCAGGTTCTCTGTTTGGAACTCCTCTCTCAGGGCCTGCTCCCAGCTGCCCATCCCTAGAGCCTCCCTCCCACTCCAGACGTGCTCAGAATCCTCACCCACATACACACCGCGGCTAAATTTCTTCCTCCCGTGGGGACTTTCCCAACCTGTATCTCATTATTTTCAAGAAGACAGAAATTTCTCTAGGGTAATTACATGTCCTGGTTTGCTCATGACCGTCACAGTATGATTGTGACATCATAATCATGAATTGTGTGTTCCTTTTGACTCAAATAAAATATCTCTTGTGGATACTAAATTACCTGGTCTCTCAATTATTGGGCTTGGGGGAAGGACACCTTCATCGATATTTCCTAAATGTGATGATCTCCATACGAAGTCATGGCAAGAAGGGGAGAGAGACATAGGAGGTGGGTGTCTCGGGTAGCTTGCCTCGCTGAGTTACAAGCTCATTTATCTTGGTTTCCTCGGAGCTTAGCACAGAGCTTGGAACACACTAGAGTACTGATTCTCAAACTTTTGGGTCTCAGGACTATTTTACATTCTTAAAAGTTACTGAGGACTCCAAAGAGCTTTGTTTATGCAAATTATATCTGACATATTTAATACATTAGGAATTAAAACTAAGAAAGATTTAAAATATGTATTGGCATTGATTTCTATTTTTGCCTATCTCTTCAGTATGTTGCCCAGCAGTAACTAGCTAGATTCCATATTTGGTCTTGTGGACGGTACACTCAAAAGACAATGAGAAAGAGAAAGGCAAATAAACTCTAGCATTAACATGAAAAAATAATTTTGCCCCTATGGACCCCTGAAAGCATCTCAGGGGCTCCTGGGAGCCCCTGACCATACTTTGAAAACTGCTTCCCTGCCTAGAGACTGTCATACTGAGCGAAGTAAGTCAGACAGAGAAAGACAAATATCATATGATATCGTGTATATGTGGACTCAAAAAAAATGGTACAAATGAACCTGTTTACAAAACAGAAATAGTCATAGATAGAAAACAAAGCTTATGGTTACCAGGGGGGAAAGGTCGGGGGCGGGAGGGATAAATTGGAAGATTGAGATTGACACATACACACTACTGTATATAAAAAAGGTAACTAATAAGGACCTACTGTATAGCACAGGGAACTCTACTCAATACTCTGTAATGGCCTAAATGGGAAAAGAATCTAAAAAAGAGTGGATACATGTATGTGTATAACTGACTCAGTTTGCTGTACAGCAGAAACTACCACAACATTGTAAATCAACTGTACTCCAATAAAAATTAATAGAAAAAGAAAGAAAACTGCTTCCCTGGGTATTCAGTTAGTACCTGTTGAATAAAACAGATTTCCATGTGAAAAATCTATAAGAGGAATGTGGAAGCTTCCAGTGGGAGGGGAGGTATTATTTGCACTTGCTGGATAGTTCCTGTATAATTTAAATAGCTACTTTAGACATATTATGGTTCAAATCTGGGGGGATGAGGGGGACCTGGTGCCTATAGCAAAACAATTATAAAATTTCTTTTCCATGGAAAAAGGTGAAATAAAGTTCAGGCAATAAATTAGCAAAATTTTCAACATATTTGTGTCTGTGTGAAAGGGATATATACAATTCTTAAGCCACTGAGGGTGAAAAGAGGGGATGTTCGATCTCTTCTGATGAAATTATAGAGTTTCCAAGGTTGGGGCTATATCTTCTCATTTTTGAGATCTGTGTTGTCCAATACAATAGCCACGAGTCACCTGTGACTGCTGAATACTTGAAAGATGGTGCTAGCCAAACTGAGCTGTGCTATAAATATAAAATGTACACAGAATTTTGAAGATTTGGTATGAAAAAAAGAATACAAAATGTCTCATTAATAATTTAAAAATATCAATTACATGCTGAATTAATGTTTTGGATATACTGAGTTAAATAAAATATATTATTAAAATTAATTGCACAGCCAAGATGTCCCTCAGTGAGTGAACGGCTAAAAAGAAACTCGGGTCCATCTAGACAATGGAATATTATTCAGTGCTAAAATGCAATGAGCTATCAAACCATAAAAAACCATAGAGGGGGCTTCCCTGGTGGCGCAGTGGTTGCGCGTCCGCCTGCCGAGGCAGGGGAACCGGGTTCGCGCCCGGGTCTGGGAGGATCCCACATGCCGCGGAGCGGCTGGGCCTGCGCGTCCGGAGCCTGTGCTCCGCAACGGGAGAGGCCGCTGCAGAGGGAGGCCCGCGTACCGGAAAACAAAAACAAAAACAAAAACAAAAAAAACCATGGAGGAACCTTAAATGTATATCACTAAGTGAAAGAAACCACTTAGTGAAAGAATCTGAAAAAGCTACATACTGTATGATTTCAATCATGTAACGTTCTGGAAGAAGCAAAACCGCGAGGACATTCAAAGATCAGCAGTTGTCAGGAGTCAGATGGGGGGAGAGGAAGAAAGGGGTGAATAGGTGAGCACAGGGGATTTTTAGGGCAGTGAAACTATTCTGTATGAATAAAGTGATACTTGTCATTTAGACATTTGTCAAAACCCATGTGTTGTGTTTTCTGTACAACATAAAGAGTGATCCCTAATGTAAATTATGGGTTTTAGTTAATAATAATAATAATAATAATGTATCAGTATTGGCTCATCAATTGTAACAAATGTCCCACACCAATGCAGTATGTCACTAATGGGGCAACAAGTTGGGGCAGAGGAGGTGGTGGTGCAGATATATGGGAAATCTTCATTATTGCCCAATTTTTCTGTAAATCTAAAACTGGACGAGGGATCCAGGTCCCGGCTCCACCCCATGGAGCGGATCGTGGAGCCAGCTCCCTCTCAGACCCCAACAGAAATCCCTAACCTTGCAAGATGCGTTGGTAGCTGGTGTCTTTAAGTGAATTCCTGCATTTTGGCAGAGAGGTCTGTGAGTGGTCATTTTTATAAATCCCAAAGAGGGAGTGTAAACGACCTCCTTCCTTCCCAGTCCCACGCTCACCCAGGCTTCATCCCAGAGGGATTTACCTGGGAAAGTCACTTTTCGGAGACTGGTTCCCTCTACTGCAGAACTCGGCAACCAAAAGTTCTGAAAGCAAACCGCGCACCTCCTGCCCTTGGGGCTCTTGGACTTCATCAGGGCTGTGGTCCGAATTCAGATGTGGGATGAGGGCAGCCTCCAGGCCCCATGGGGTTCTTGGAGAATGCAAACTCATCCCTTCATTCCCCAAATACCTTCCTTTACTTATTTTTATTTTTATTTTATTTTTTATTTATTTATTTTTTTGCGGTACGCGGGCCTCTCACTGCTGTGGCCTCTCCCGTT